>NC_056750.1:529433539-529736039 GCF_019279795.1 Protopterus annectens | reverse complement strand
TTCCCTGGCTATTTCTTCCCACATTAATTACTTTCCTGGACCCCTGGACTGAACCCTGAGGTACTCCACTTGTCTGGAGCTGGATTTGGAGTCGGCTACTTTTACAGTGTGGGTTCTATCAGTAAGCCATTTAGCAACCCATTGGGTGACATAGGGATTAATGCCCAACTTAGTAAGTTTATCTATGATTCCAGAGTGGGGGATGGTGTCAAAGGCCTTGGCAAGGTCTAGATAGGCTGTGTGGACCACCTTACCCTTGTCCATGGCTCTGGAGACTGATTCAAAGAAGTCAATCAGGTTCAGGAGACAAGATCGTCCCTTTACAAACCCAAACTGGGTGGGGTCCAGTGTTTGAAGGTTGCCAATGTCTTTGTTTATAAGTTCCATGATAATACGCTCCATGGCCTTGCAGATAAGGCTTGTCAGACTGATGGGACGGTAGTTTCGGGATCCAAGGTGGATCCCCTTGTGGATTGGGATAACTGTCTGCACCACTCAGTGGGCATGAAACCTGAGGTGAGGCTATGATTAAACATGACACTTAGGTGAGGTGCCAGTTCATATTGTAGTTCATGTAGTAGACAGCCCAGGATGTCATCTCGTCCCATGGATGCTGTATTTTTGGCTTTAGAGTGCGTTTTGTACCTGTGTGGCGTTATTACTGGAATTTGGCAATCTTCGGTATTGAGATGGGCCATTTAGGGGTGAGAGGGGGTGAAGTTGGCACTGAATCGATCTGCCAGGATATTGGCAATATCCTTCGGATCAGTATATTTAATGCCATTCTGTTTTAGCTCAGAGCAGATCTGAGCATTGCCATTTAGATTCGTGACATAGTTATAGAATGCTTTGTGGTTGTCTTTGGAATCTTTGGCAATTTTATTTTCGTAACTAGCTTTGGAGGATTTTATGAGGCATCTCAGTCTCTTACTGAGGCTAGTAAGGGAGTTTTTTGCATCCTGGGATTTTCCTCTTTTCTGCAAAAGTTTCTTCCTTTTGTTGTAAAGTTTGTTTATGGCAGGGGACCACCAGATTGGCTTCCTTTTTTTGGGATGAGAGCATTTTGGTTCTATTTGGGATGGCACGATTCATGCATGAGTGGATGTACTCATACAGTGCCTTAGTGTAGGATTTAGCAGTTGAACTTTCAGTTCCCGTCTGCATGGGTGTCATGAAGTTTGTCACTTCTGACTTGAGTAGCATGAAGTTGGCTTTGGAGAAGTTTTTTATGTGTGTACACTCTTGTAACAGTTACTACCTTCTGTGGTACAGTTTAAAGCATGGTACCACCAGTTTGCCTACTTGTTTGTGTTGGGTTGACTCCTGGTTCTGTTTCAATGGCACAATCACTGCACATATGTGACTGCTTAAGGTTCATTTGTGTAGGATTCAGCATTTGCACATGCATTACCCATCTGCATGGGTGCCATGGCACTCACCACTCTGCTCTTAGGAAACATAACATTGGCATTGGAGACTAATATGTGTAGCGTACTGTTAGCCCTGTTTGTGTGACTACTGTGATCCAGGTCAGTGGGGTCAATGGAATCCAACATACATTGAGCGCAGGTGTTGGTACATGAGGAGTCTTCCCCGTTCATAATGGAATAGTTGAGAGTAGCCATTATTATGGTTCTGTCTCAGACCTAATCTTTCCCATTACAGCACATTATGACAGTTGGGAAATCCGCGGCATGGTGGGTGATCTGTCTCAAGGTGGATTTTGAATTCCACTGTGGCACAAAGGTAGTTGCTCATCATAATGCATCTGAAGTTATGAAAGTGCAATTAGCATGGGGGTGTACATATCCTTCAGGAATATGGACACACCTGCAGCCCGTGTGTTCCAATAAAGGATAATGGGCAAGAGGTGAGGTATGTGTTATAACATGGTCATGCAGGTGTGCTCTCCAGAGAATTGAAACATGTCTCAGCCACTGCACAGATATGTTCTCCATGTTAGGGATTGACATATGTGTGTCCATATAGTTTTTCTGACATGTATCATTGTGTAGCGAGACCCACAGTTTATTGCTTGACTGTCCCTGTAACAGCAGTGGACCCTCACCTGAACCATGAATGATTAAGGCACTATAGGGGAAGCATGAGCCCTAGGCAGTATCCAGATTCCCAGGGGTGACAGGTGCAGGCCCTGTCTGGCAAAGCATCATGGTCTGTCAACCATGTTATCCCAGGATGATAGATACTGGATACCCTGTGGCATGCACCACTACACTAGACAATTGTGGAATAGAATTCTTTTGTCTCTGTACTACAGTATCATTCTGGCCAATGGCAGAATGCTACCCAGGCCTTGGGACATACCTGAATGGGCTACAAGACCTGACAGTTCCTACATGTGTTTCCATGCAGTCCAGGCTACCGCATCACATGTCCTGCACAACAACATGGAATATGCCAGAGCCATGTGTATAGTTCAAAAGGTGGTCTGAGTGTATGAGTATGTGGCTAATCATGGCAGACAGGCAGCTGACAGTATGTATGCCCTCATATAGGTCGGTGTGTAACAGTGCTAGAGTTTGCATTCACAAATGAGTACTGTTGGGCATGTTTCCAGTCATGTGTTCAGAGGTGTGGCACAATTATGCAAACTATGTCATACAGTTTGTGTATTTCGGTGTCTGTCTTTTCCTGCTTCGGGGGGGGTCACTTGTTTGGCCAGATACTTAGACGTGTCTGTGAATGTGTGTGATTTCCGGTAGTGTGTGTGGGTGTCCTTACTGTGTTCTGGTAAGGGTATGTGTTGGTTGTGTTGATGAGCTGCGTGTGTTAACCTACACCTCATGACTGTCCAGTCCAGTCATAGCTGTAGACTGGGCTGCCTTCCAGCTTACCCCTGTAGCTGCATCCCAAACAATGTGTGGGGCATGGTGTTAGGTGGGTCTGGCAGTGTACATGGCATAGAGATTAGATTCACCCAGGATGGCCATAAACACAAAGGTGACATTAGGAAACACCATTAGCTGACTAGTGGACATGCCTGTATGAGCAGTCAGTACTACAAGTACCAAGTATTGTATTTAGTTTATGTATTGCCTATGAAGATGTTTTAGACAGTGATGCTCACATGTAAATATTTGTGTTATGGACGTGACAACACTGGCTATTACAGAAACATTGTAGCTACCTTTAGCAGCGATCCTCCTCTGAGGAGCACATCACATCCTGTTAGTTGATTACAGATGATGCAAGTGTCTACAGGTCTGTTTCCTTCTCTGGGTATAAACTCACATATCCACCAGGACCATGAGCTCTGTTGGGCACGGACACCCACTCTCCAAACAGAGTCATGTATAAATAGGCACTGATGCCACTATCAACATGATCAGGATATAATCAGATAGTGTGAGACATCACCTATGATGCAGCTATTACACATGGGCAGCTGTCTCCTACATCTTACACTCCTACTGCAGATGTTACACTGGAGTTAAAGATGATATGCAACCTGTTTCATTACCAGTGCTGCGCACTACCTTACATACAGTATGTGCAGGTGGCTGTTAGGTTGGCAATGAGAGGTTGGGCTATACAAACCTGGTAGTCTGTACTCTCAATATCCACTCTATGTAGGTGTGCACATAGCCATTTGGCCCAGCCCTGTAACAAGGGTCACTACACATTTGCATAACATGTACACATGCACAGCTGTTATTGCTTGCAAACAATAGTAGAGAGGTGGATATTACATGTGTTATGTGCATGGATAGTTACCTGGATCTTCCAGTTATCTTTGCTATCATGCTGCTAACCTGTCAGATGAATACAAATGCTATGTATCCTGTCATTGAGTATTGTAATTGCCAATAGACATAACTACTTTTTGCATAAAATAACAGAACTGCTATGTAGAATAGAATACAGATCTGCCTAGAATGCTGTACATTACACAGTTATTGGCACAATATCCCACAATGCACACCATATTTGCACGGTAAGCCCACCTTTAACACGTTCATCTTACTTATACACCCATACATATGTCGATTGTTACAATATATCAACATATACTATCCCCTGTTATAGCACATACTTGTTGGACCAGTCCAGACACTGACAGTGGCTGGAAGCGAATTGGTGGGTTCCAAGCCCATATCATCCTTTGTGGTGTATGTGGAGTGTGCTGTGTGACCTACAGCAGTACACACATAGAATACTACAAGCATTACTACTGCTCAACAATACATCACTACAAGATAGCTATTTCCACTATATGCATTGATTACACTGTAATTCTTACAGTACAGGTACTACCTACACAGGTATACTACATGTTATACATACCGTCTTAGTAATTGGAGGTGTTATTAACTAGTGTAATACTCCTTTTCAGTTCATCTTTCAGTGTTTTGTACTGTCCTACAGGTAGATACAGATGGTTTGAATGTGTGACAAGGCAACCTTTTATAGTTACAGATCAGTAACATATGCAATCCCAATAACCAATTGGTGTTCCTAAGTAGCTAATTACATGCACATCAGCTGCGCTGCCACTGTGATAAGGCAACCTTTTATAGTTACAGATCAGTAACATATGCTATCCCGATAACCAATTGGTGTTCCTAAGTAGCTAATTACATGCACATCAGCTGCGCTGCCACTGCCTTAGCCAATACCATGGCTACAGTGGAGTATAATTGAGTACTCCACTTGGGCATTGTCCCTTTGCCTTACTTGTGAGGAAGACAGCGTGGAAGTTTTGTTTGGAATCTATTGCAACAGCTGTATGGAGATGAACAGTAATATATTGTGTGTAATGCCTAGAGGAGTTGGTCTAAATGTGAGTACTGCTGTTGTATTTCTGAACATTGCTACTTGTGCATGGTTTGTCTGTACCTAATACTTCTGCATATGCTTCAGTCTGGCCAGCTTGTTTGACAAGCTCAAGGCTGCATAGCTATGCATATAATGTTAGGGGGTTTACAGTGTGCTTACCAGACATATTTAGTTTGGTGTTACTGTGTAGCATACTGTGCTAATAATCAGTACTCGGTAAAACTTCCTGGTGTACGATCCTTTCAACCCTCTGAAACGGGATTAGTTCATACAAACCCTGTTACATCAGCAGCTGTTCAATTGTATAATGGCAACTATTTCACATAGGACCATTTTAGTGTGTCTGTGTCTAGGTATGTTAAGGTTTCAGCAGATGTTGTACAGTAGTTGCATAACTGGTTATGGTATGACAGTATGTATTGATGTAATTATTTTGGTTGTGGGGTAGATGTTGGTGGGTGTATATAGCACATGCAGGTGTGTAGGAACCCCTTTTATACAACGTCTATATGTGTGTGGATGTTCTTTCCCTATGTAAACACCTATCCCTTAGTGGACTAATACTATGGTAATTGCAGGCTGATTCATTAAGGCACTATTAAATGCTTCTTGTATAGCATGCAGGTACTGTTAGTCCTTGAATCCTTTTGGCAATACATTGGAATGTAATAAAGATTTGCATAATGAAAGTGGTCTGTGTAATTCTGTCATGGACATTTGCAGTCATTGCAGTTGTGTTGGTGACTGTGTCCATAGAACATATTTGTAATAGTGTATTGGCATATACTCTTCATATGTTATGTTCATATTGTTTGGGGGGGTGCGGAATGTGTGATTGCTATGGTCCATGTTATACTCAGATATGATGACTTTGGATGCTGTCTACAGACATATATGTATGTATGTGTGTATATATATATATATATATATATATATATATATATATATATATATATATGTGTGTGTGTGTGTGTGTATATGTATACAGATATATACATTATTGCATAAGTTTATCTGTACCTACATAGATGTGTAGATGTTTTTAACCTATCTACAGATCTACATATATATATGTAGACCTGTATATATCGACATGTCTCTATGTATCTCCCTCTTTATATATATATATATATATATATATATATATATATATATATATATATATATATATATATATATATATATATAAGCATACACCTTTAATTGGGTGCATGGTGGGTTGTCCTATTTCAACACATTCCTCCCTTTTGTGTTATAACCTGTCTGCATACACAACTGGGATAGGTACATCCTAGGTAGCTTAGTGTTAGGTTACTCTGAGGATGGAGTACATGGTTGCGGGTTCTACTTCTGGAAGGTGTTATTATATTACCTCTCAGAGTAGGTACTGGTAGGGAAATGTGAATAATGCACATTTACGTGGTAGTGAGCAGGTATGCCCGTTGTCTGTGAGACGTTAAGCAAAGGTCAAATGTGTGAAGTGCTTCTTCTTTTACTGTGTTTCAGCACCGCTTACCATCGAGCAAACACGTGGAAACCAACTTACAACTGCTTAAGAGTGCTTTAATCCACCTGCATCCAAAAGCCCTTATTCTGGCCCTCAGAATAACCTAACAGCCCTTGCAGGTCTTGAACCCGGGACCATGAACACCACAGTCACTGACATTACCACTAAGGCATCTGAGATATGTACGAATGTTATGGTGTTTAGAATATACATTGTACTACAGACATTCCTCACTACTGGAAACAAATGTGACAGTCAGTTGGTGTACATATGTCTGATACATGTTAATGTTCATATGTTTGTAAAAGTAGGTGTTGCAATGTGACATGACAGGGTGTGTTATGAATAAGGTACTTGCTTTGTGTCCTTTTTATATTGTCCCCATACTCCATGTATGCCCCTCCAGTTCACTTATTGGACATCCAACCCAGGCCATCCTTGATGCATGATTGCATTACCCATCATTCCTCCACCACCCTATTCTTCACATACACAACAACCACCCCTTCTATGGTCAAGTTAGGTTAATATTAATTGTTATAATACCAGAGCTGCATGTGTTTTGTGTACACTCCAATCCCTTTGGAGTGCTTCTGTGTCACGAAGTGTGTTCATAGATGCTTATATATGGCTATTGATGTAACTGTATAATATATATATATATATATATATATATATATATATATATATATATATATATATATATATATATATGTGTGTGTGTGTGTGTGTGTGTGTGTGTGCAGACATCACTGATATATATATATATATATATATATATATATATATATATATATATATATATATATATATATATATATATAGATATATATATATATTTCATGTTAGTTTGTAACAGTAATACATCTGTAGACTGGAATGTGTTGGTTCACAAACTACAGTACATTACAATGTACTGTACATATGTACACAAAGTCACTGTCCCATTTGTGATCATTACAGTGAAATGCATATGGTATAAGGTGTAGTCTCAAGCCCATGAAACATGTGTTCACCTTGGATGGCTTAGTGGTACGTTCCATGACTATAGTGTGCATGGTCTTGGGTTCGACACCTGCGATGCTTTACAAATGTTTTTTACTGCAGAATAAGGCTCATTTAAGCAGTTGTAAGCATGTTTAAAAGTGTTTGTGTGACATTATAGCAGCGGTTAAATACAGTTAAACAAACGTTGTAACATATAACCCGTGTGCGCAAACACGGCCACATCTGCTAACTACTCCGGATATATACCTGTCACTGACGTAACATCTCACTATGTGCTGACATGACATTACATTTTCTGTTGACTGTGCTCTCCTGCACACAGTTTATACGGGTGATTTGAATGTTTATTATACAGATGATTACTACCTATATATGCAAGCTGTGGTTAAGGTATACTTTTGCACATGATAAACATCCCTGCCTTTATCGGGATTGTAACCTCAAATTCACAGATACTATGCTGATGCTGTAACCACTACACTGTTGACATTAACGTTGCTTCCGCCTATTTCGTATTTAGATGATTTCTATGTGTAAGCTAGGCTAAGCAAAGGGCGGGAACCCCCAAACTCACTGAGCTTCATGTACTCTTGAAATAACAACATATAACAAATGTACTGTGAGACAATGCATTACATTCCTAATCACTAACACACTTCAAGGGAAACCTTGTTGTGTGAATGGGTAACAAACTATACACCCCTGGGATCATGTGTCCCAGAACCATACAGCCAGGGGGTGGGGGAGCCTGTCCAGTTTGATAGCTGCAAGACCTGTTGGGGAATTGAATGGTGTTGAATTGCCACATTAACATGCCCTCTTTAGATCACTAAGTGCCACTATCATCCTCCACAACCCAGTATTCAACAGCTTCCAGCAACTCTGCCTGGAATTGCTTCATTGGCTATGCTTGACAGAGGCTCAGTTACTTCATCAATGGTACGGGGAAGGCAGATGTTGCTAGGCTTCTAATTGCCCTTGGGCAGATAGATAGTAAGCTATCTGTGAACCTCTAATGTGCAGGCCATCACAGCCATAATATGTGAATAAACAGACCTTCAGATCATTTAGTTCAGTGTGAACTTACCATGTAGTCAGGAAACAGTTGAGTATAGCAAGAATATACAGAACACTGATACTTAGTCACTCCAAAAGCCTATCTTGGAAGCTAGAAGACTTGTATAAGTTTAAGGCTTTCTATTGCTTACCACTAGGTTACCTACAGGGGAGATAAAAAACAAGCACAGATGGTGAACATGCATGCAATGATACCATACCGACCTATGTGTCAGCCTTACGGTTTGGAATACTGGCCAAGGCTATTGGTGCCCCCATGGTGCCTTATTTAGGAGAGTCTCAAAGGTGAATATTAGCTCCATAAACAGCACAATAGTAGATTCAATGAGGTTTATGCTACTCAACACCAGGGGTTGTGATCACAACATGCACACACTCACAGCACTCTTCAGGATGCACAACATCAACATCTGTGCATTAACTGAAATCTGTCTTAAGGCTTCTGAGAGCACACCAGCACTACCAAACCACAACCCATACCACACATTTCAGCCACAAAACATGGACTGACAGACATGGAGGGACTATATCCATATTCATCATGGATACCTACACATCCAGGTTAGTGGGGCAGCATGATACCTCTGTGATCATCCATGTGCAGCTAACATCAGCCACAACTGCAATGTGGAATGTGTCCTGCTACAGATCACCCTCTATGACCCAGGACCTCCACTCCACCTACCTGGAGACAGTGGAGAACATGACAGTCCTAACACACACCCTGGCATTGGTAAATGTCAACTATCATACCATTAACTGGGAAACGTACTCAGGTACTCACTTCCAGGACCAGTGCTTCCTGGAATGTATCACCTCATATCCCTTGTATCAGGTGGTAACCTCCCTAACATGTGGTGGAAACTACTAGATGTGGTCATCACCAACATGGGCAACAGGTGCACCAAAGTGGAGGTTAACCAGTTACTGGTCTGACCATGAACTATTCACTGTTTCCACACCCTAGCATCCCCAACCCATGGATACCACAGTGTATACCTTTCCTACAGCTAAATTTACACTACTAGTGACAGGGGTGGGGGGTTTCACAGCCCCCATGCTAAGGGGAAACACTGCTCAAGATACAGACAGATTTACAATGCAGTCTATAAGCACCTACATGGATGTATTTATCGTGCCATTGCTGGTAAACCAAGACTCACTCCTCCTAGACAAGGACACCAGTCTGGTGGAGCTCTGCAATAAACAGGCTATACTACAGATGTAGGACAGTGTTCCAGACACACAGAAATCCCACGAAGGGCAGACATCTGTGACCACTATTAGTATGATACGTAGGTCCCTCATGACATCATCCAAGGCTAACATCAGCCAGAGAATACACAAGAATTCAAAAGATAACCACAAAGCCTTCTTTGGCTAGGTTAAGGATCTATGTGGTGACACACAGATTTGCACTGAGCCGGTGAAGTATAGCACAAAATATGCTGACCCTACTGATATCACCAACATCCTTGCAGATACATTCGGTGCATACTTCACCCCCTAAAGAGCCCACAACACTACCCGAAAGGTACAGTATCCCAAGCATCAGAGACACACAGGTGGAAATGGCCCTCTCTAACTGCAGAACACAGCATCAATGGAGGCAGATGTTGACCCATACTGCATCTTGCAAACTGTACAAGACAACCTGCCCCCACCTAATTAAGCATTCCTACCTCAGCTTCTCCACAGGCTACATGCCCATACAATGGCGCGTGGCAACAGTTATTCCACTCCATCACAGTGAAATCACAACTGACCATGGTAACTACCACCCCATAAGCCTGACTAGCCTGGTCTGCAATGGTATGGTTCACATCCTCATGGCACTCATTAACAATGACATTGGTAACCTTCGAACATGTGACTCAACCCAGGTCAGCGTGGTTGAGTGCAGTTCATGCCTACTGAACCTGTTTGGCATCTTACATACAGTCACCAAGACATTAGATGACAGGGGAGGTAGTTCACACATATTACCTGGACCTCACCAATGCTTTTGACACCATGCCCCACTCAGGTATTATTGATAAACACATTAGCCTGTACATTCACCCATACATCACAGGTCGGGTTGCCAATGGGCTTACACACAGAACCCACATGGTACGACTAGTGGTCTCCAGGTCCAACTCTTGAACAGTCATGACTGGTGTCCCACAGGACTCAGTCCTGGGAGCCCTACTGTTTGGCATATACGTCTCAGATGTACAGGCAAATACAGGTGGACTATGGCAGACCATGTTTGGCAATGACTGCAAACTGGGAGCCATGATTGATAGTCCAGCTGACATGGACATCTCTCAAGGGGCCTCACAGAGAATGTCACAGGGTGCCAATGACATGGCCTCCAGTCATGTGTCACTAACTGGATGGTCATTCCATTGTGGTATTGGCACCCACATATTAGCACATGAGCAGCAGCCACTTTAATATAGACGAGGTAATGGGGTATATGGGGACTAAGGTAGATAGTGATCTGCCCTATGACAATCATATCTCCACAGTAGTTAGGACATCCTTCTATGTAGGCCATCTGACTGCTAAAGGATTCCCATCTAGACATACTGGGGTTATAGTGCCCCTTTACTCATCACTCATCAGTCCCATCATAGGGTATAATAACCCATGTGGGATGTACCTCAGAGGACACGTCCAACAGCTGGGGGGGGTCCACAAATGTACCTCACCAAGGGAGATACTGGCCTCCAACATATGGCCTATGCAGCTGGACTGAATAAACTCCTGCTTTACTCAGTGGCATCTTGTTTACCCAGAGATGATCTCCACTGGCCAGCACAGCCATATCAAACTCAGGCTTGATGGATATGCTCCACCTATGGGAATCCATGTCACAGTGAGCCACACACTGTAGTGAGCTGACCTTGCCACAACAATAACCGGAAGATGCTGGAGGGACAGCTTCCTGTCATAGACACTCTCCATACTTTGGAACAACATCCCTAACTACAGTATACAGAGCCCCTCACTAACACTCTGCAAGTGAAATCTTGAAGGGTGGATGGGGAACAGTAGATGCACCCCAGGGATCCCACCATTGGCTCTGCTCCACAGAGAAATGGTTAATGAATCAATGGGGTGGCAAAGGCTGACACATTTTGGCTGGCCTTATGAATGGCCTCTGGCAGTTGGCCAAGTACCTACCTATGAATCTATACATACAGTATCTGCATATGCTGATAGCTTGATTTACTGTTTAGGTGTTGACTTACCTTGTGCCAATGGCTGTTGTGTGTGCAATAGTTGAGGGCTGCCTATGTTGGATGCACACAGTAGACTTCCTATACATGACAATTTACAGGTAGTCTTGTGTGTGTGCCATCCATTTTTACTATGTGTGCAGGTGGAGAAAGGTGTCAGTCCCTGGGTGCCTACACAGTCAGTGTGTGTGCTATATGTTCCCTCTCTGCCAAGGCATGGGCATACTGGGCATGTCTCCGTCTAACTACTGGGGCTGGCTCAGGGTGTTCATGGTCTGAGTACCACTGTGCCTGTGGGGCCCTTGGCAATGATGGTGGGCTGTGAAGGCCTTCACCATTTCTGTCCATGCTGCAGCTGTTTCCACAGGACCATATTGTGTAGCATGGCACACACTATGAAGATGTGGGCACATGTGCCTGGAGAGTACTGTAAGGCTCCACCAGATATGTCCAGGCAATGGAACTATGATTTCAGCTTCCCAAACACATGCTCTATGATGATTCTGGTTTGTGTGTGTGCCTCATTATGGTGTTCCTGCATGGGTGTGTGTGCATTTCTGATGGGAGTCATCATCCGCGGTTTCAGTGCATAGCCAGCATCCCCCACCAGGTGGCCATTTGGGATGTCCCCCCTGGCAAATAACTGATAGAGCTGTGAGGCATGCCAGATGTGGGAGTCGTGATAGCTTCCAGGGCTGCGAGCACACACATCCATGATAATGCCCTGGGCATTACACATGACCTGGCAGTTGATGGAGGGGTATCCCTTGCGGTTTATGTAGTGCCTACCCCGCTCACCAGGTGGTGACTTGATGTGTATGTGAGCACAGTCTATTACACCCAGTACCTGTGGGTATTCTGCCACATGGTAGAAGAGACACATATTGGTGGCCAACTCCTCCTGCGTTCGGGGGAAGTATATGTGCTCATTGGCATGTGGTAACATGGCATCCAGGAACTGGTGTAGTACCCTGGATGCTGACGCCTGTGAGATCCCCATAATATCCCCAGTTGGTCTTTGAAAGGTACCTGTAGCTAGTATTCTCAGGCTTACACATACCTTTGCATCCACTGAGATGGGTTCCCCTCTGTTTGTTCTGGCTGTGATGTGTGGCCAGCACAGCTCCACAAGTTGCTGTAGGGTGTCTCTGTCCACCTTGTAATGCTCTACTATCTCCAGATCATGTAGCCCCTCGTAGGTTACCCTGGGTCTGAACACTCTCCTCCTCCTACTAGGGTGCATGTGCATCATCCCCCACTCCACCTTCAGTCTCCAACATATGCTGGTGGAGCAAAGCTATGGCAGCCCCTAACATGTACATAATATAAATTCCCCATCTGTATATACCACTGGTGCAGAGTGTATGGGAATACACAAATGTGTGTGAGGTGCTTTCACATTTTATAGTATTGTGCTATGGATGCTGCTGATGTAAGTGGGTGTGTATGAACTATTCCAGCTGCTGCGTGTCTTAATTATGGGTTTTGCAATGAATACTGCAAGTGTGGGGCCTTTACTGTGGAGATCTACTTGCTTGCCTTGATTAATCTGTTGCCCTTTAATTCACTTTTAGATCTGGATCCCCTCCCATTATCAGGCATGCACCCACCTGCCGTCTTTCTTGTTTGTACTTTCCCTACCCAGTCATGGCAAAAAGTGCCTTGTAGCTGATATACTGCATATCACCTTTATTCTGCTTTGACACTTTGCTGTTTTCTTTGCAGTATAGCCCCTCCCCTCCCCTTCCCTGTTCTGCAGGTAGCTGCTTGCAGCCTTGCAAGCTGTTGTCAATGGTCCACTGTAGGCTCCTATGTGTTAATTAGTCATTTGTACTCCAATTTCACTGCTGCAGCATTTCCTTATTTCTTTCCTATATCCTTCCTGTTTCAGCTGCAGTGCACGATGTGCATACCCATTTACCGGGCTTACGCTCGTTTTCATCTCCGTTCACATGCATACTCGGTTACCTTGTGTACTTTCAGCTAAATATAGCTATGGGTAATTCGACACACCCCTATCCTGCAGCTTTGCCTAGCTAGGGGCAGACCGGTTTAGCAATGCTCCAATGTGCTTACAGCAATGGTGACACACCCCTCTCTTGATGTCATCTTTATCTCAAGGGCTCACCCTGGTGTTATAATCCTGCACCGTGAGGTGCATCCTTACATTAGCGGGGAATCTGCGATTCACTATTACTCCTCTCATTTGCATGGCATTGCCTACTAATTCCTAGTTACTGCGCATAACACTGTCACTGCCCTTTAGCAACCCTTGCGCCATGAGTATGGTGTAGTATGCCTGCCATTGACTATTATGGGGAAATCATGATATGTGTTTCATTGCGGTTTTATTCTATATTTTTGTATATTCCATGCGATCCCCTTTGCCCACCGCTGCCCTGCGCTTCCAGGTCGCAATAGTGCGACTATATATATATTAAATGTTAATTTTATATTTTGTACATTTTTATCATGCCAATGGCTATACATTTAGCCATTGGCACATATTAATATTATAATACATATGTTTGGTCGGTTGTTATGGCTCCGATTTTATGCTTGCAAAAATGTAAACCATTTTCTACGGTTTACATTTCTGCATGCTTACACTACGCCTGCACCACTTCCTGAATCACTACATACCTTCATTTGCATGCTACACTGCCACACATGGGGTAATTAGCATACAAGGCTCAAGAGTTGTGCGGGCGTAGCATACGCAGGTAGTGCACGTGGAAACAGCTCGTACCGAAATCACTCAGCAGCCATATTTGGTGTTAGAACGCCGACGTTACGCCTGCATTTGGCGCAAGCGTCATGAGTCCTGGTCAGTTAATGAGACCAAAATGGTCTCTGCCAAAAACAGTAAGAAATCCTGTTATAGGTATATTGATTCACAAATAAAAGGCATTCCTCCTGTTAGACCAGTTGTACACAATAATTTCTGCATAGTTCACCTTTGGATATGGTTTTAATTTTTAATGAGTACTTTATATGTATTATATGTATTACTGGGATTCCCTGACTTCATCAAAACATAGCTTTGATTGATATTTCAGCCTCTATGCCCAGAATTATAGCAAAGGAAGTTTTATATGTGCTATGAGTAAGATGAAGAAATTGAGATGTGTGGACCTTGATTGCATATGTGGTACACCTGATTTTTTTGCTTTTGTTTTTGCCCCTTAAAGGATACTTTGATCTGTTAGTTCAAATTTTCATTGGACTGTTGCAGGCTAGTGTTTTCTTGATGAATGTGAGCAAAGCTGAAAAACCATTACCCTAAATATCCCCATTAGGTAAATACTTTGATCACTGTATAATTAATCTGAAAAAATGTACAGTACTTTCCTTTCAAACCAATATTATATGTACTCCAAGCAACTAAATAAACGAACAACTGAAATTATGATGAAAAAACACTTGACTTTTTGAAAAAATCACAGATGTGAAATTCAATACACAGTCCAGACTTTTAATTAGTTAACGCTTTCACCGACAGGCTTCATCAGACATTTAAAACAAAAGACATACATACCATTTAAATAAAATACAAAGCTCATTGATTGGACAATAAATTAATGACATCACATTGACAATCGAATTCTAGAATTTAAATAAATCCCAGAAATTGATAAAATACTATAATAAATACTATTTTCTTACTTCACATTGACAATCATAGTTGAACCCAAAGTTTAAGGAAATTTCAAAAATTAATAAATAAAACGCATAAAAACATAAAATAAATACTATTTTCTTTTCATAACTGATAACCTCCTACCCTTAAGAACTGGTTTAAGGGGGATTTTCTCTTTAAGCCCAGGGGAGACATCAGCTCGAAATTTAATCATCCATCTCAACTCACACTCTTTGGTGTGGTTGGTAATTAGTTAGCGCTTTCACCAACAGGCTTCATCAGACATTTAAAACAAAGGACATACATACCATTTAAATAAAATACAAAGCTCATTGATTGGACAATAAATTAATGACATCACATTGACAATCGAATTCTAGAATTTAAATAAATCCCAGAAATTGATAAAATACTATAATAAATACTATTTTCTTACTTCACATTGACAGACAGACAAATAGATCTTATAGGTCTTTTCTTAGAGACAGTGTTATACAGTAATGTTTTTATGTTCATTGGTGAGGTCTTTCTACAGAATGATGGCGTAGCTATGGGCACTTCTTGGCTGTCCCCAACGTGTAATGGCCAAATGGGAGGAAGATGAACTTTTTATGTTGGATTCCTTTAAACATTCAGTAGGTTTTTACAGACGTTTTGTAGATGACCTCTTCCTTATTTGGAAGAAAGATGAATTTAGCCTATTGGAATTTGTGTCATCTGTTAATTCATTAACATCTTATCTAGATTTCACTTTAATTTTTCTAGATCTAGTATCCCTTTCTTAGATGTACAAATTGAGAGGTTGGACAATGGTATGTTTAATACTTCTGTTCATCACAAAGCATGCTATAGGAACACGTTATTGCATCGTGAAAGTATGCACCCTAGGTACATATTTGAAAATGTAATAAAAGGACAGTGTATGAGAACTTCGCGCTTGAATCCCACTCAAATAGGTTATGAACATGAAATTACTAGCCTTAGAGATAGGCTGATGGCACGGTGTTATAGACCTAGAGAAATAGATAGATTTATGAAAGAAGTTATGCTGACAAGGGAAACGAAAGCTAAACCTTATTTTTCTGATAGAGATATAAATATAAATGATAAATATGAAAATAAGAATATTAATAATTTCCTGAGATTGCCATTATTCTTTACTTCTGATGTTTCCCACATCAGACAAATTGTAGAGAAACATTGGGCGATTTTATTGTTAGATGAGCACTTGGCAACCATTGTGGGTCCCCAGCCAAGTTTTTCTTTTAAAATAGGAAGAATTTGAAACGTTTACTTTGTTATCGATCTTTGGATAAAACTGTACTGAATCAAAATGTAGACAATGTTAATACTAAACCTTGTGGTCATTGTGGACAGTGTGATATGATTGATACTAGTAGTACCTTTGTACATCCTTGTACAGGAGAAGTTTTTAATTTCCATACTAATACTACCTGTCAAAGTAAGAACCTAGTATATCTCTCTAGGTGTGTATCCTGTGATGCGTTTTACGTATGTCCTATGCAGCCCGACTGAAAAAACTCCAGCTGTACTCAGTGGCGTAATGCTTACTCAGATGTGATCTCTGCCTGACTTACAAAGCCATGTCCAACTCAGAATTGATGGACATGCTCTACCTAAAGAAATCCAGGTCACTGTGAGCCACAGGCTCTAGTGAGCTAAACATTGCCACAACAATAAATAGAACATGCTGGAGAGATAGATTCCTGTCACAGAGACCCCCCATGCTTTGGAACAAAATTCCAAACTACATTAGGCAGAGCCTCACTAACACTCTTCAAGAGAAACCTTGGCAGTGAATGGGTAACAGAAAATACATCCCTGGGATCACTTCATTGGCTGTGTGACAGAGATCAGCTAATTAATCAATGGGGTGGCGATCTGTCTAGGCTTATAAATGCCCTCGGGCAGATAGCCTAGTACCTACCTATGAACCTATGAAAATACTTCTCAAATAGAAATGAGTCTGTTCAATGTTCCTACCAGAAAAAATACAACACTAAGTTTACAACTGTAAACATACTTAGAGAGACAACAGCAAGATGGACAGGTCTCAGTACTGAGTTCTGCACAGCACCAGATATGATATGATTACAGATGGAGTCCTCATCTAAAATCACGACCCTGACCGCTGTCAATCCATTTTATAATGACTGAATATGGCTATTATTCCATCATGGGGAAGCACATCAAATGCTTTAGCAAAACCAAACAGACCACTAATATACTTAATCTGCTGTCAGTAGCTGAGCTAAACGTCTTGTGGAAATCAATCACACAGAAAGCTGTTCTCCCAGACACAAAGTCCTACTGTTCTAGATCAGGATGTAATAGTTTCTGTTTCAGCAGATTAATTATACAGTCAAACAAAACCACCAAACAGTAAAATCTACTGTGGTAACTAAAAGAAATAATGTAGCAACAGGTATCCACCAAACCAATATTATATGTACTCCAAGCAACTAAATAAACGAACAACTGAAATTATGATGAAAAAACACTTGACTTGTTGAAAAAATCACTTGACTTGTTGAAAAAATCACAGATGTGAAATTCAATACACAGTCCAGACTTTTAATTAGTTCATCAGACATTTAAAACAAAGGACATACATACCATTTTACAAAGCTCATTGGTTGGACAATCATCACATTGACTATCCCAGAAATTGATAAAATACTATAATAAATACTATTTTCTTACTTCACATTGACAATCATAGTTGAACCCCAAAGTTTAAATAAATTTCAAAAATTAATAAATAAAATGCATAAAAACATAAAATAAATACTATTTTCTTTTCATAACTGATAACCTCCTACCCTTAAGAACTGGTTTAAGAGGGATTTTCTCATTATGTTTAATCATCCATCTCAACTCACACTCTTTGGTGTGGATGGTAATGTCCCCTCCACGAGTGCCTTCCCCAATATGTATGGTATGTATGTCCTTTGTTTTAAATGTCTGATGAAGCCTGTTCACACCAAAGAGTGTGAGTTGAGATGGATGATTAAATTTCGAGCTGATGTCTCCCCTGGGCATAATGAGAAAATCCCTCTTAAACCAGTTCTTAAGGGTAGGAGGTTATCAGTTATGAAAAGAAAATAGTATTTATTTTATGTTTTTATGCGTTTTATTTATTAATTTTTGAAATTTCTTTAAACTTTGGGTTCAAATATGATTGTCAATGTGAAGTAAGAAAATAGTATTTATTATAGTATTTTATCAATTTCTGGGATTTATTTAAATTCTAGAATTCGATAGTCAATGTGATGTCGTTAATTTATTGTCCAACCAATGAGCTTTGTATTTTATTTAAATGGTATGTATGTCCTTTGTTTTAAATGTCTGATGAAGCCTGTCGGTGAAAGCGCTAACTAATTAAAAGTCTGGACTGTGTATTGAATTTCACATCTGTGATTTTTTCAACAAGTCAAGTGATTTTTTTCAACAAGTCAAGTGTTTTTTCATCATAATTTCAGTTGTTCGTTTATTTAGTTGCTTGGAGTACATATAATATTGGTTTGAAAGGAAAGTACTTTTTATTTCTTTTAGATTTTACTGTTTGGTGGTTTTGTTTGACTGTATAATTAATCTGCTGAAACAGAAACTATTACATCCTGATCTAGAACAGTAGGACTTTGTGTCTGGGAGAACAGCTTTCTGTGTGATTGATTTCCACAAGACGTTTTGCTCAGCTACTGACAGCAGATTTTTGCTAAAGCATTTGATGTGCTTCCCCATGGTGGAATAATAGCCATATTCAGTCATTATAAAATGGACAGCGGTCAGGGTCGTGATTTTAGATGAGGACTCCATCTGTAATCATATCATATCTGGTGCTGTGCAGAACTCAGTACTGAGACCTGTCTTATCAGTTCCTCTTTCTCTTCATTTCCAAAAAAAAAAAAAAAAAAAAAAAAAAAAAAACATCTTGCTGTTGTCTCTCTAAGTATGTTTACAGTTGTAAACTTAGTGTTGTATTTTTTCTGGTAGGAACATTGAACAGACTCATTTCTATTTGAGAAGTATTTTCATAGGTTCATAGGTAGGTACTAGGCTATCTGCCCGAGGGCATTTATAAGCCTAGACAGAGTGTGTCGGCTATCGTCACCCCATTGATTAATTAGCTGATCCTCTGTCAAGCACAGCCAATGAAGTGATCCCAGGGATGTATTTTCTGTTACCCATTCACTCGTCAAGGTTTCTCTTGAAGAGTGTTAGTGAGGGGCTCTGCCTAATGTAGTTTGGAATTTTGTTCCAAAGCATGGGGGGTCTCTGTGACAGGAATCTATCTCTCCAGCATGTTCTATTTATTGTTGTGGCAATGTTTAGCTCACTAGAGCCTGTGGCTCACAGTGACCTGGATTTCTTTAGGTAGAGCATGTCCATCAATTCTGAGTTGGACATGGCTTTGTAAGTCAGGCAGAGAACACCTCTGAGTAAGCATTACGCCACTGAGTACAGCCGGAGTTTTTTCAGTCGGGCTGCATAGGACATATGTTTGAGGCGAGTAATCCTCTTGGTGAGGTACTTTTGTGGTCTCTCCAGCTGTTGGAAGTGTCTTGTGAGGTGCATCCCAAATGGGGCATTGTACTCTATGATGGGTCTGATGAGTGAAGAGTAGAGGGGTGCTATAACCTCTATTTCTAGATGCGAACCCTTTAGTAATTAGATGGGCCACATAGAAGGATTTCCTAACTACTTTGGCAATATGATTGTCAAAGGAGAGATTACTATCTTCCTGGGTTCCCAGACCTCTTATTACCTCTTCTGTATTAAGGGGGCACCACCTATGTGGTAATTTGTAGGTGTTTTGTTTTTCCCAAATGGGATGACTATGCATTTTTTGGCATTTAGCTTGAGGCCATGACTTTGACACCAGGTGTCTATCTCAGTAATGCCCTTTTGGAGGATGTCCGTGTCAGCTGGAGAGTCAATTATGGCTCCCAGTTTGCAGTCATTGGTGAACTTGGTTAGCCATAGTCCTCCTGTGTTTGCCTGTACTTCTGAGAAGTCTATGCCGAACAGTAGGGGTCCCAGGACCGAGCCTTACGGGACACCACTTGTGACTGGTTTAGAGTCAGACCCGGAGTCCACTATTCTTAACGTGTGGGTTCTGTCTGTAAGCCAGTTGGCAACCCATCTCGTGACATAGGGCTTTATGTTCAGGCTGGTGAGTTTTTCTGTAATACCTGAGTGGGGAATGGTGTTGAAAGCCTTGGCGAGGTCAAGGTAGGCTGTGTGAACAACCTTTCCCTTGTCTATGGCCTTGGTGACTGTCTCAAAGAAGTCAACAAGGTTTAGTAGGCATGTTCTGCCCCTAACAAAGCCGAACTGGGTCGGGTCAAGTGTTTGGAGGTTCCCAATGTCTTTGTTAATGAGTTCCATGATGATGTGCTCCATAGCCTTGCAGACCAGGCTAGTCAGGCTTATCGGGAGTTACCAAGGTCAGTTGTGTCCCCTCCTTTGTGGAGTGGAATAACTGTTGCTGTGTGCCATTCTATGGGCATGTAGCCTGTGGAGAGGCTGAGGGTGAACAGTGTGTTTAGGTGGGGGGTTAGTTTGTTCTGTAGTTCATGCAAGATGCAGCCTGGGACACCATCTGGCCCCACTGATGCTGTGTTTTTGGCTTTTGAAAGGGCTGCTTTCACCTGTGCGTCTGTGATTTCTGGGACACTACACTTTTCCGGTCTTGTTGTGGGACCTTTGGGGATGAGAGGGGAGAGAAGTTTGCACTGAATCTATCTGCCAGGATGTTGACAATATCAGTAGGTTCAGTATATTGTGTGCTATTTTGCACTAGTTCAGTGCATATCTGCGAGTTTTCACTTATATTCTTAACATAGCTAAAGAAGGCTTTGTGGTTATCTTTTGAATTCTTGGCTATTTTTCTTTCGAAGTTAGCCTTGGATGATTTTATGAGGGACCTTAGTTTCTTACTGATACTGATCAGGGATGTCTTTCCTTCCTGGGATTTGCTTTTTTTCTGAACTAGTTTCCTGCTTCTATTGTATAGTCTGTTTATGGCAGGAGTCCACCAGACTGGTTTCATTCTCTTAGAGGGGTGAGTCTTGGTTTTGCTAGGGATGGCATGATCCATGCATCCTTGTAGGTGCTCATAGAGTGCATTTGTAAAATTTTCTGCATCTTGGGCAGCGTTATCCTTTAGCGTGGAGGCTGTGAAACTTACCGCCTCTGTTTTAAGTAAGGTGAAGTTGGCTTTAGAAAAGTTTTTTAGTGTGGTTTTCTTAGTTGGGGGTGGTGGTGGGGTGCGGACATCCAGAGTGATTAGTTTATGGTCTGATCTAATCAGTGACAGGTTGATCTCCGGTGTGGAACACCTGTCGCCCATGTTTGTGATGACAGGTCCAATATGTTTTCACCTCTGGTAGGGGAGTTTACCAGCTGATCCAGGGCATTTGAGTTGATGAATTCCAGGAAGTGCTGGGCCTGGGAGTTTGTACTCAAGTAGTTTTCCCAGTTAATGGTAGGATAATTGAAATCACCCAATATCAGGGTGTTCGGTAGGACCTTCATGTTTTCCAGTGTCTCCAGAAAGGTGGAGTGGTGGTCCTGGGTCATGGAGGGTGATCTGTAGCAGGCCACAATTTGCATTGCAGATTTGCCCGATGTTAGTTGCACATGGATGATCTCAGAGGTATCATGCTGTGCCACTAACCTGGAGGTGTAGGTGTTCTTGAGGAATATGGATACACCCCCTCCTTTTGTGTTTTGGTCAATGTTCTGTGGCCGAAACATGTGGTACGAGTTGTAGCCTGGTAGTGCTGGGGTGCTCTCTGGAACCTTGAACCAGGTTTCAGTTACTGCACAGATGTTGACGTTCTCCATACTGAGGAGTGCTTCGAGAACGTGCATTTTGAGATTTAAACTCCTGACGTTGAGTAGCATAACCAAAATAAAATAAACAGTACACACTCCTGCCAAAGGTGGCTCACAAACAACAAAAATCAAGGCTTAAAAACAAGATGTGAGTACACCAACAAAGCTGAGAAAAAGCCAAAAAACATCTTAAAACACTTCTTTATTACAAAAGGATGAGTGCTTTTGCAGGGTTACCGCTTCATCAGATCCATGTAAAAAGCAACTCAAAGTAAAACACTTATACAGGTTAAAATCACATATAATTAAAAAAATATATCAAGTTCACCTTCTACTAATTAAAGCTGGCCTTAAAGGAATACTAGCATTAAGCCCTGGAACTTTATGTGCTTGCGGGGCTATAATCCATTTCACTTCCAAATTCTCCAAGTAATTATTCACATTACCTCTTCTCATACCAGAAAAAAACGTCAAGGGATGAGCAAATGTAAAGGAGCACTGTTTGGTTGGCACATTTAAGCCTAATCACCCAATTCTTTTAAACAATAATGTTTTGGAGGTTGTTGTAAGATTTAAGGATCTAAGAATAATTATTAGCAGCACATTTTCCTTTAGGGAGAATGCATTACTCATAAAGCCAAGTCTTTCAAGTGTACTTTTTCCTCTAAAAGTTACTTACGTTCAGAGGGTTTGTGATGTTTTCAAATTGTTTAACAAATCCATTTTACATTTTATATTCAATTACAGTGCTAGATTCTGTGGATATCATATAAATAAAACAAACACTGTATTTGGCGAAACATATTTCTCCAAAAAAATTCATGTCCTCAAAGATTTATCATACAGTTTGTGATTAAAATATAAATAAGTCCAAAAAGTTTTAGCTACTATTATATAAGGGAAAACTTTGTTTAAATTATACTGCTATGTGTGCTGACATCCTTGGGCCATGCTTGGATTAGATCTGCAACAAAACAAAAGTATTCAGAGGTATAGGTGATTACTAGGCTAATAACCCCATGGGGCCTTTTTAAGCCTAACCCTGCTTTCTAAAGGTGACAATCAAACACTACACCTTGTACCTGTAAGGTAAGCAGCTTAACCATTATGCCAACTTCTAACTGGGTCTATGTTCGGCTACCAAAAATAAATAACACCAAACAGCTAAATATCAAACTGAAAACATGGAAAACATGAATTATGGAACTGAGCTTTTTCCAAAAAAAAAAAAAAGAATTGAATGGCCATAGCTGACCAACATTGCGAATATCCAATGTCTCTGGAATACAAGTGAACAAAATAGTTGTCAAAATAACACCCTGTGAAATATATACTCAGAAAGTGAAACTAATAAAAACCTTGTTTGTGTGTGTGTGTGTGTGTGTGTGTGTGTGTGTGTGTGTGTGTGTGTGTGTGTATATATATATATATATATATATATATATATATATATATATATATCTAGTCAAGTTCTCTGCAGGAATAGTAATGTGAATAAATAGTGAAAAAGTGTACATACATCTACTGAAAGTCTTCCCTATACATCCTTACATTCAAAAAATAAAATATAGCAGATGAAAAAGGTGATATCAATGAAAAAAGCTACACTTTTGGTAGAACAGTAACAGCTGTAAGGAATGACTGCACATCGTAGTTGTCCCTATTCTGAATTTTGAATTGTAAATTATATTGCCTTTTAATACTTTTACATTTCTTTGGTGAAGGTGGGCAACTAACTATCAATTACAGACGTAACTCATCAATCCTATTCTGCTCCTTCACTAATACAGATATAACAGTGTGAATATCGGACATTCTCCTGCCTAATATGCAACTGATTCTCCTATGCCATCCTTCAACATAGTTTTGGGCTTGTGGTAAGCTCAAATCATTTAATGAAGATATGTTCTAAAACTTAATAGGAAACAATGCTGGAAACGTAGGACCAGCAGAAGCATGAGTTTTCACTTTCTTGGATGACCTAGAACATAAATGTCAATAAAGTATGTTTATTTATTTGTTTAACATTTGTTAACCAGGAAAGTCCGACTTGGAAAAAAAGCCAATTTTCAGTGGAGGCACAGGGAGAAATGGTCCAGAAGCATGTCTTTGTAATATGTTAAAATGTCATTACCGTGAGCTGGAAACACTTTCTGAATCTCAGTTAAAGTAGGAATTACCTCATCTTCATGTAGAAATGATGAGTATTAGTTTCTTTATAGCAAGTTGAAATTCTGCACACTGTCCATGCAAACTGGACAAGCCAAGTACCTGAACCTTTCTCCAAATACTTTGACTGAAATGAAACAAATATCCTTTGCATTCTATGTTTGGAATGCTGTGTTTAATACTTTTAATGACAGACATTTCAAAATCACACAACACATATTGTACTCTTGCACTCACAATCTGAAATCAACTGTAATATACATTCCCACATGAAGTTGCAAGTTATAAAGGACTTTTAAGTCATCAAACAGTATGTAAGAGGAAAACATTTCATACCTCCATACGTAATTAACGCATGTATACTGTAAAGCTGTCTACAAAATACTGGTTTGGTTAAGTAAACTCCATCCATGTACCAGATTGTAGACCAGGGGTGGCTCATGCTATTGGACTACAGGACTGCAGGCCCTCCAGCTGAAAATGAAAAATAACAAAAAAAAAAAAAAAGACTCCCGGAATGGAAAAAAAAGATGCCTGGAATGAACTTCACGCATGGGTGTGAGCATTCCCAGAACTACACACACGCATGCTTGCAGAATTTGGACTGGTTTAAAAGCAGTCTGGATTAGGCAGAAGGCAGCAGACTACAGAAATGTCCAGATGTCTATGCTGGATATCCAACCTGCTCTCGTAAAAATGTTTTCCTTTCTCATCATGGGGATTACAAAGCAGGGGATCTTCAATGGAGCTGGGACTTATTTCTTCAATGGAGATACCTCAGTTAAGTTTATTTCATGGGATGGTGTGTATGTATGTGTGTGTGCCCCAGATAAATATACCTGGTGGCTAGAGAGACTCGGGCAACAGTAGTGGTTAGAGAATAACTCAGCCTCAAACCCTGTACCTTGGGTGCAGGTAGCAAGAGCTTAAGTTCCCTACCCACCATCACTTGTGAAAACTACTCCGATTTTGCCTCATATTTTTGTTCTGTTTCTCATAAAATCTGTGGTTTTCTGGATTTAATTCACTAAATAATGACAGGCATTTGAATTTCAGACTTAATATTCTTCAGAAAGTACTTGGTAACACAAAACCTTTTATTCTAGCAATTTTCTAAGTTTATAAGATCAATATTTGAAATTTGTCCCTATTTTTGGGGCTGTATTCCCCCATTATTGGCTTTGTCCAGGTGCTTTGTGCTAAGAGGTTGAGAGCTATGGTGAGAACTTAATTCACTAAATGATAGCCATTTAAGTTTCAGTCTTCCCATGTTTCAAACAATTGATTTGGCATAGTGGTATGTTGCTCTGACTGTAGTGTACAGGGTCCAGGGTTCAAGACTTGGCAGTGAAATGCATGGTGATAACACATCATTCTATTCTAGCAACTTTCCAAGATTATACAAGCAATCTTTAAAATGTGTCCCTGGTTTTTGGGCTTTGACTTTTTCCAGATTTCAGTTGAGAGATACAATTGAGTGTCAAGTGGATTTTACAAGGAGCCAAGAGCTTCAGGGGAAGAGAAGTTTAGTGTTATGTATGCTGAGTCTGCTTGCATTGTTAATAGCACAGCAGGTAGTGTACTTGCTTTTGATGCAGTAGGCTGGGGGGTTCTACTCCCACAATATGTAGATATATTGCTGATACTGTACTGTGTTGTACTTTTAAAGGGGGTGGATGCTGCAGTCCTGAGAATGTCCTCTTTCATGGTGATACCTAGTAACTATGAACTTGTTATCAGTTTGTCATCCAAACTCTATTGCAATATTACTAGCTTATCATTTTTTAATGTAAGATAAGCAATTTATTCCTCAAGGGCAACGGGCAGTTTATTTATAGTCGAAACAATGAAATATAAAGTTGTTTGCTAGCAGCAACCTCTTCATTAGTTACATATCTCTTTAATGTGGAATTATTTAGATGACTCTTACTTCTGCAGATATTGTGCATATTTACTGATACTGGTGGATTGTAGAAGTGAGTAGACTTTTATGATGGAAATGTTCTGAATTGGGCAATTTTGTCATTATTGGTGCATGCATTTTGTTTCTCTGTTTACTGGAAAAATATTCAAAACAATAAATTTAAACCGCCCTCTAACAACTGTACTGTATTATACAAGGAATATAATTTAATACAATCAGGAAGGTATATCAAAGAACACATGTATGTTTCCTGTGCAAGGAGCCTATGATTTGAAAACAGCCCAAAGTTAATCTTTTTTTGTCACTGGCCAGATGTATTTTCTTTGAATGTGGGTTTCAATGCTGTTTCAATTAATGTTAGTTTCAAGGGCAGAGAATTATTAATGCTAGGTCTAGTTTCATTGTGAGACTGTATTAATCTGTTTAGCAGATGTCTATTAGTTTTTGTGCTGTAAAATGTAAAATAAAACTTTTAAATGAAATCCAAATCATTGTAGAAGTAAAGCAGTATGCACATTGCAGTGTTTATGGTAAATGGGGCAAAATAGCCAAGTAATGGGACACTGGAATGGCTGCAGGGGGGAGGCCCCACTCGACCAAACTCAAAGACAGCCCCTGTTGAACTACACCTCTCAACCGTCCAGATTTTTGCAGAATGAATAGAATTTTGCTTCTTATTTTTGGTTTGTTTCTCATAAAATTTGTGTTTTTCTGGCAATGAAGTCACTAAATAATGACATACATTTAGTTTCAGACTTCATACCCTTCAGAGAAATGCATGCTAAATTAAGACCTGTTATTCTACCAACTGTCTAAGTTTATACAAGAGCAATTTTTAGTACCGTTTGTATGTTCCCCCAATATATTTTGCCTTATCCAGATTTCCTGTGTTAAGAGGTTGAGAGGTACGCTTTACAGAACTGGGAATATCAAACCCTATCAACTGTCCCCGATTTTGGCTCAAAGTGTTGCTCTCCCCCTAATATTCCCTCCACAAAATGGCAATTTTGGAAGAAATCATGGAGGGTTTACAATTAATAAGTAATTGTAAGATCAGTTATAGATTACTTTTAATTTCAGAAATGCATGTAGATTCTTATTTTGTCAGCTGCTCAAGTTAACAGTACTAATATTAAAAAAGTGTCCCTTCTTTGACAGGTTTCCAACTGCATTGTGCGGCTATTTTATATTTTTGCATCACATGTTTGGCCCATTTTTTTCATAAAATTGTGGTTTTCTGGCAAATGAGTGGCAAGTCATTAAAGCTTGAAGTTAGAAAATAATGACAGACATTTGAGTTTCAGATTTCATACCCTTCAGAAAATTGACACTAATGCAAGACCTACAATTCTATTATCTTTTTTAAGTTTGTAAGAGCAATATTTAAAATTGTCCTTATTTTTGGGCCTTTGTCCCACTTCCATATATAGAAGTGGGCCTTTGTCCCACCTCTATTTATGGCTTTGTACAGATTTCCTACTCTGAGGTTGAGAGGTATGACAAATGTGTCAGGGCCATCACCGTCAGCCAGAGACATTTCAAATTGTGACATACTAGTTGTAACCCACTCCCCCATGTAGTGACTCTGGATGTGTCCAAGCAAGGCAAGGAGCAGTTATGCAGTGTACGTGTGCAGAGTATCCCCCATCCAAGGTAGGTACAAGTACTACAGTCGCTTGTCAGCTGTCCTTGATTTTGCAGAATGTTCTGTTTTTTCCGTCATATTTTTATACTGTTGATTTATGCTTCTTATTCAGAAAATGCATGTTGTTGCAGTACCTGTTGGTCTGTGTTTAAGTAGCAATGCTTTAATGACCATCAAGTAAGCTTGTCTGAGATTGTAAGATGCAAGTAAGCTTTAATAAGCATACTGTTAAAGAATTTCCAACATTGAAAGTCTTTTTGTTGTTGCCATGCAGAGAATATTTACATAACTAGATAGCGTATAAACCTTAAGTATTGAAATGTATATGACAGTATTTGTAATAAAGGACAGGATTACTGTATTTTCAGAACCTCATTGCATTTGTTGGAGACTTGCAGTCATCTTTGTAGGCTTTACCCGTAAACTAAACAGAATGCCAATCATGTGTGGTCCATAACCTGTGCAGTAATCCTTTGAGCAATTGTTTCTTGTTTGCTGTTCATTTTTTTACTTTGATCATGTTTTCCTCCATGAAACAAGTAGATAGTTGTGAGGCAGCAGGTCTTTTTTGGATAAGAAACATTTTTACAAGTGGGGGTATCACAGAGATTGCTACTTTCAGCATGTTACCTGGTACTTTTATAAAGCTGAATATAAATTATAATTAGAACTGTAGTGCAAGAAGAAGTGGTTTGAGTTGAGTGCCGCTTGTTTTTTTATACTTGATTTTGACTGTCATTCCAGTAATGTATTTAAAAAGTAATTTATTTTTTCATGCCTCACAACCTTTTTGTTTCCATCTAGATATTAATTAAGCTGTCATGTAGCCAATGCATTGAAATATTTTTTTTCTTCCACACTTCATTTTGGCTTGATTGGACTCTCATAATGATGGTTTGGCACCCAGGGCAGCGTATTTAGAGTCCCAGTTTTTGTGTATTTTTGCATAGCTCCACCCCTTTCTAGTTGATAACACCCGTTCTTATTGGCCCCACCCATTCAGCTGTCTCCTGCAGCCCCTCTTTGATTTGAAGTCACCAGCTGCCACTGTTGTAGACTTAAATAAATCAGTTAGATTTTCTTTAGTGGAAAATACTAGTACATACAACGTGGAATGGAAATCAGCCCTACATTTCTGCACAAAAGTAGTCATTTTCAACCGACATGTACTCAAAGAAATAGTGCTTAAGTGAGTACAGCTCTTCTCATCTGAAGTTAACGTTTTACATCTAATGTGGTTAACTGGTTGAAGCATGTACTTTCTACATGGTAAAGCTACTCTGCTCTCTTATGATGTACTAGCAATTACATCGTCCACGAGTAATGTAGGAATATTCTCTACATGTCACAGCTTTTTCCTTTAAACTGTTACATGCAATATACTTTCCACTGCAGTAAAGTCACTCACATGATGGTGCATAACAGATTTCAACAATTCTTTGCCTGCAACACTTTTCGTTAGAGCTCTACCTGTATATTTTTCTAAAAACTGGTCCTGGCAACACCAATATTTGTGTTCTTTAACTGTCTTCTCCAGATTATACAAATAGCCATCTATCACTAACACATCTTTATCTTTCTGAGATTTTACAGTGGTATACAGCATTCCCAAAACACCTGGACTGCTCTGAGATGTTTCAGTCATATTAACAGTTTAAAGTTTGCCTTAAGCACAATTTACCATTGCACTTCCACTACTTAAATACACACTGTTTATATGAGACAGAAAACATACAACTTTAATACATTATAGTGATTCATTCAGTATGATTATACTTACATTTGCAATACACATTTTCATTCTAACATTTTGTTCTGTAAAATATTATTATTTGTATGTTATAATTAAAATATTTAAGTATGTCATGATGTCTACATGCTGTACATCACATAACTTATTGTTGGCCAACTATAAACATTTGAAGATTTAAATTTTGGATATTACCATATTTGCAGAACAGAGCGTTCAATATTTTTTCTTTGGTTAATAGCTGCTCAATGTTATTTATAGTTAGTAGCATGTCTATGATCCTGAATGTTTTTTGAGCCTAAATACAACTAATACATACTGTGACACAATGGCTTCTTTTATTTAAATATGCACTGTACTGACACATGATCTGATTCTACCAGTATTTTTTTACCATAGATATAGTTGTGAAATTGTTGAAGGTTTTACGGCTAGCATCTCTTTCTCAGTATTTACATAATATTGCTGAGAATTGTCAAGACCTTTTGACACATGTTGATGACCTACCTTCCTTACATGTGTTTTTTCAGGTACTCCAATTTCTAGCCACATCCCAAAATCATGTGAAAGGTGAACTTGTAACTAAACTATACATAGGCGTATGTGCAGTAGATGAGTGATACAGAAGAAAGGTCCGACAATCTAATTCCATCCCCTCCTTCTTAGTAAACTTGTTGCATGGTAGCAGCTGTCCATGGGAGTCACTATAGGAATTTAAGGCAATTTGACAGTATTTGGGTGAACACATCTAACAGCACTGAGGAGGCAGAGAGTCATGATATGCACACATTTCTAAAGAAAATGGTTGCAGAAGTATCTATTATTGACGTTTGATCATTAATTTAGCCATTATAGTGTGGAATCCGCCAACTGCTGTTTCTAGTGCCAGTGTATGTGATTTAAGTGCAGAAACACATTATTTATAATAATAACATTGGCATGTCAGAAGAAATAAGAAGGATGTTGTCAATTGGACTTCACTGCTGGTACAGAAACATAAAGCACAGAGTACTGAAAGTGCATTATGTGCTATTGATTACATCTTGTAAAAAATATTATTAGTGGGTTGTTCTGCAAAATGAATATCATATTAAGGTTTCCCTTAAGGCAAAATTTGTAACCTATGCTCCAAGGAAAGATATTGTTGCACTCAAAGGTAGAAGTGTTAGCATGTAAGCTATATGAGTCATGGTGAAACAATTTAAGTTGTTTTACCAGGATGATAATATGGCTAAACAAAACAACTTAAGGGTACATATAATCAGCAAATCCAAATAAGTGAATTAAAAGGGAATACTATCCACTTTGAAGAACAGGAGAAGCAGGAACATCAATGCCTAGGCAGTTCTTTTTAATTGGCACTAACAAAGGATTCTAGAAAATTAAGCTAGAAGATGTTAATGCCATATTGTGTACACTGAGTGCACTTCTTGGCAAGTATAGATTGCTGAGCTTGCCATTTAGAACCTCATCAGCTCCAAAAATGTTACAGAGAGAGAGAGAGAGAGAGAGAGAGAGAGTAGGTGAAACAGTTGAAGCGCTGAATAGTAAACTCAGTATCACCAGTAATACCTTAGTCTGAACTGCCACAAAGCAGAAACACATCTAGCAAAGCTACTGGAAACATGGGAGAGGCTTAAAGCTGAACAAAAGCAAATGCCAAATATGTGCAACTTCACAAAAATACACAGGCCATATTTTATTATTAGCAGAGCTTAAACCTGACTCTGATAATGTGAAAGCAATCACATCACAACATACAAAAGCTGAAGATTAATGACCAATTCTAGTTTTATTAGACATGGTACAATATCTAAGCTTATTCTTAAAATATTAAATGTTACAGTGTCGCTCTGAAAGGTTCAAGAGAATGATGTAGAATAGCTTTGGTCAAAACAGCAAAACAGGAACTTTAATATGATAAAGCATCTGTGATGTGGCTCAGCCTACTATGTTGCTGGTAAATGCAAGCTGGCAAGGCACTGGTGCAATCTTGTTTTACACAGGGATGCCATGTAGACCCTGCATAACAGACATCCCGAATGAGAAACAATCTAAATGACCTTTGGCTTTGAGATGATAGTGCTTGTCACTATATCACTGTGCCACCCCCAATGTGTTATTATATTGTTATTATTTTCCATTAAACAGTTATCCTGTACCTGTGCAACATGAATTATTTTAATCATACCAGTCTTTCCAGAAACTCTGCAAATGTTTGGTTAACTCATCTGGGTTTGCAGAGAAACAGCATTAAACAATAGTCTGTATTTTTAGAACTGTACACACAGTCTTGCCACTTAGCTCAAAGGCCATAACTTGTGCCCAGAATAAGATAAAGCAAGCATGCAGACTTGAACTTTGCTGCTTGCATTCAGTACTGTGAATGTACATCCTGAATAGATATTGCATTTGGCCCTCATACCTAACCTGTATACCATATACATACCTTTATTCATCAGCTTTATTATCGAAAATGTATATTTTCTATCAGTAACAACTTGAACTGTTTTCACATTATTATTGCTATAGTTTTTACTAACTCTAGCACTGCTTAAAGTACACAGTTCATTCACTGTATGCACATTTTATTGTAAATAAATCTCTGCTTTGTTCTGCCCCTTTGCTTCTGAAGCATTTGCATTTTGCTGTAACATGTTGTTTTGCAAATCATTGTAAAATTATTACACCTGCCACAGAGCCTTTGTTAAATGCTTTTCAATATGCTTTATGTTTATTGCTGCAACACTTACACTGGATATAGTTTCAGTTTGTTGGTTTATGACCAGGCACTGTCTTGCTACTCATACAGTTGCTACCATTTTGCATGAATTTTTAATATGTTAAGAGGTTTAGACTTCCTTTTGTTTTCTCTCTCTCTTCTTTTCAGTCATGATTTTAAGATTACTATTAGCCATTTTACGGCTGGAGTGCGTGGAGTGCCTTCTGTGTGGAGTCTGCATGTCCTCCCCGCGTTTGGGTGGCGTTCGAAAGACATGTGTAAATGGGCGTGCCTTCATTGAAGGTTGGACATCGAGCTGGCACCTCGGCGTTCATGAAAAATCTACTGCCAATCATTAGCAGACCAGAGTTCCGCTTTGGCAACCCCTAACCGGGAAAAGCCGAAAGACAAACAACAACATTAGACATTTTACTTGCTCTTCATACATCAATAGCTTTCCCAAGTTGCATATCTGGTTCCTTTAATAGTCTGTCTCTGACATGGTGTTTCTTGATTCCATGTATAATTCTATCTTTGATTCTGGTATCACTAAAATTAGTGTATTCACAATCAAGCTTTCTGTTTTTATCATCTGTGATTCCTGGACCATTTTTATAGTGAAACTATGAATGCCTAATTTAACACAAAAGTTTTTTTCTTTCGCTGACAGTATAGCTTCCTTTTAACACACAAATATTTTATCACAAATCTTGTGTAAGGCTGAATGTGCTAAATACTTTGTTTCCTCATCTTGCTTATATTCAAGTCCATTTGCTGTGAAATATAGCTCAAAACATTGAACAGTTGCAGTTAGATACAGCTCATGCAGTTGAATGCAGAGATTCTGCAGTGCTCAGAGTGGTATCCATACAAGCTTAAAATTTTTACTGGCTACAGAGAAGTCATTCAAGAAAATCAATGACGAAAAGGTGCTGGTATACACCAGTGGTCAAGTGGCATGATTTGAGTCTTTAAACAACACAAATAAATTTATTTTCCATGAAAAATATAAAAACGGGAAAACCTTTTTCGGTAGAACAGTGATGCATGTAACTTACTTCAGACTAGAATTGAAAATAATTTCTGAGTGTCAGAACATTTAAAATGTGATAAAAATACTTTTATTTTATTCTGACAGTATATTGTATGGTGTTTCTTAGTGCTTTTCTTCTCACACAATGCTGCATTTGTAACTAGCTATAGATTACAGATTAACAGGTATACCCAATTAAAGACGCCCATACCCTGAAGCCTTGACACCATGATACTTTGCTACATATTGACCGCTCCCATAGCAACTAGCTTTCTTAAAGAAACAGACTCATTATTCATATATTGTTATATGCGACAAGTGACTGAAGAAAAATGGACTGAGGAGTGACTGGATAAATAACCTTGTTGGGACTAAGCTGGCTAGGGTATGAAAGAGAGAAGGAAGAAAGAAATTATTCTGCTATCAAACTTTTTTTTTCACATCTGGGCTCAGACTGCCATGCCTGCATTGAGTTGTAAAACCTGCCTGCCTCATTTAGATTGAGACTATTTTTGCTAACTGTTATCATTAGCAGAGGAGCAGTTGTCATCTTTCCCTGCTGTTCTGCTGTGGGCCTTTCCTGTCTGTTTGCTAGATTCCTGTTTTGGTGGGTACCTTTGTGCTATAAATAAAGGGCTATTGCACAGTTCAGCATTTAATTTTGCTTAGTTGCAGGACTATGCATACTTACATAAGAAACAGGAGACTGTACTTTTAAGCTCCCTTTTTTACATCTGGGTTCAGACTAGCTGGGTGACATGCAGCATCACAGCAGTATCATCCTTTTACTGTACTCTTTCCAAATAAAGTTTCACCCTCTACTCCATTAAGTATCTACCACAAGGTAAGACTCTTTCCTAACAAAGAACCAGCTACAATGTAAGATACCTTTTCTTCCTGTTGGCTTAACTGGTTTCGGTGCACTTATATTACTCGTTACTGAGCTGTCTACTCACTGAATCATTCTCTGCTGTTGTATTGTTTGACATTGTTATGGATCTCCCTTGCTTGACTCCTAATTCCTTTTTGCTTCCTGGCACATTATACCACTTCTTTCTAAGTACTCTGACACTGATTTTGCCTGCTTACTATCTCAACAAGGTGTCTACTGTTTCATTATTGTTGCTACTTAACAGCATCACTAAGTAACTGTTCCCTGCCATTAAATTGCTTTCTACTGTTGATGGTGTGATGACCCACCACTGGTCCAGTAATCAAGGAGCCTCAATCCTCACTACTGGCACCTGTGGGGGGATGTTCATAGGTTCATAGGTAGGTACTAGGCTATCGGCCCTAGGGCCCATACAAGCCTAGCCAAAAAATGTACCCTGGCTTTCGCCACCCAAGAAAATTATTTTCCTGTGCCCCTGTCGAGCAGAGCCACAGAAGTGATCCCCGGGGTGAATTTCCCATTTCCCATCCAATCATCAAGATTTTTCTTGAAGAGTGCTAATGAGGAGCTCTGTTTGACATAGATAGGTAGTCTGTTCCAGAGTATGGGAAGTCTCTGGGACAGGAATCTATCCCTCCAGCATGTTCTGTTTATTGTGGTGACAAGGTTAAGGTCCCTAGAGCGTGTAGCTCGGAGGGATTGGGATTTTTTTAAGTGGAGCATATCCAACAGCTCTGGGTTTGACATAGCTTTGTATGTTAGGCAGAGATTGCCCTGAGTAGGCGATATGTGATGGAGTAAAGCTGTAGCTTTTTGAGACGGTCTGCATAGGGCATCTGTTTGAGGCCAGTAACCGTCTTTGTGAGGTATTTCTGTGGTCTTTCCAGTTGTTGTAGATGTCTTGTGAGGTACATACTAAAAGGGGCGTTGTACTCTATAATGGGTCTAATGAGTGATGAGTAGAGGGGGACAATGACCTCTTTTTTTCCGGATGAGAATCCTTTTGTGATGAGATGAGCCATGTAGAAGGATTTCCTGACCACTGTGGTGATGTGATTATCAAAGGAAAGACTACTGTCCACCTGTGTCCCAAGGTCTCTTATCACATTTTCGGCATTAAGTAGACTACCAGCTATGTGGTAGTTCATGGGTACAGAGTGTTTACCAAATGGGGATGACAATACACTTTTGGCATTGAGCTTCAGGCCATGACATTGGCACCAGGTATCTGTCTCAGTGAGGCCCTTTTGTAGTTTGTCCATATCATTAGGAGTTTCGATTATGGCTCCTAGTTTGCAGTCATCTGCAAACTTTGTTAATAAAGACCTTCTGTGTTGGCCTGCACTTCAGAGAAGTAGATACCAAACAGGAGAGGACCCAGGACTGAACCCTGTGGTACTCCACTTGTCACTGGTCTGATGTCGGATTTGGAATCCGCTACTTTCACAGTGTGGGTTCTGTCCGTGAGCCAGTTGGCAACCTATCTTGTGACATAGGGATTTATACCTAGTTTAGTGAGCTTATCTATAATTCCAGAGTGGGGGATGGTGTTGAAAGCCTTGGTGAGATCTAGATAAGGTCTGTGAACCATTTTACCCTCATCTATGGCTTTGGTGACTGCTTCAAAGAAGTCAATCAGGTTTAGGAGACATGATCTGGCTTTTACAAATCCAAACTGAGTAGGGTCCAGAGTTTGGAGATTACCAATGTCTTTGTTTATGAGTTCCATGATGATACGTTCCATGGCCTTGCAGACCAGGCTCATCAGGCTAATGGGGCGGTAGTTCCTGGGGTCCATCGTGGCTCCCACTTTGTGGAGTGGGATAACTGTCATGGTGTGCCATTCAGTGGGTACAAAGCCTGAGGTAAGGCTATGATTGAACATGGTGCTTAGGTAGGGTGCCAGTTCATTCTGTAGTTCATGTAGAATGCAGCCTGGGATATTGTCAGGTCCCATGGATGCTGTGTTCTTGGCTTTGGAGAGTGTGTTTTTTACCTGTGCAGCCGTGATTATAGGAACTTTTTCATTCTTCTGGTATAGAGATGGGCCCTCTAGGGGGTGAGAGGGGGGTAAAGTTAGCACTGAACCTATCTGCTAGGATGTTGGCAATATCAGTTGGTTCTGTATATTTAGTGCCATTATGCTGTAACTCAGAGCAGATCTGAGTGTTCCCATTTAGATTCTTGACATAGCTATAGAATGCTTTGTGGTTGTCTTTAGAGTCAGTGGCAATTTTGTTTTCGTAACTAGCTTTGGAGGATTTTATGAGGGATCTCAGCTTTTTGACATTGTTGGTATATTCACTGGCAGTATAACAGGTACACACACAGAATTTCCAGATGCAGCTCTCTGCATCAAGTACAATTTCCCTTAAGATCACACAGAAACCACAGTCAGTCCGGGGCTGGTTTCACCCTCTTCCTCCAGATCCCCAATAAGACTCCCCACTGGCAGAGCTATAAAGTTGAGATCTCAACTGAGTGACCACGCCAAGACCTCTAGCACCCTCTCTGTCCAACCAGTACTTTGTGTCCCTGCCCAAGAAGCTGACGCACACACTCTTTAAGGTTTGATTTACACACACAGACGCGCGCACACACACACACACACACACACACACACACACACACACACACACACACACACACACACACACACACACACACACACACACACACACACACACACACACACACACACACACCCCAGATTTACTAGCTATGCTGCCTTCTGCCCAGACTATAAGGTAGTTTCCACTACCATGACAGTTACTTTAAAGCCCTTAACAAAGGGTGACCAATTTTACTGTGTAATATTAATATTAATACAAATGGTAGTTTGACCAAGAGCAAGGCTATTAGGAGTGACCCACACGGTGTCACCAAATAAATATGCAAGTACTCTCAAAACTTAAATATCTCTATAGATCAGCCACAATGAAAGCTTTAAATATATTTAATCATAAATAATAAAAGAACAAGACAATACTAAATATATATTCACAGTGACATCAGAGTTCAAAACCACGTGAAATATTTAAAACAACATTGCAGGACAGTCTCAAATAAATAAAGAAACATATCTAAACTAAGCTTCACTATATTCCTGACTGTATCTAAGAGAATTATTATAACCTAAGAACTTACTAATAGGCAGGTGTGGTGAATGATTCTTGTTGTCAGGGCCAAGACAGAATGTAGAATGCTCTGTCTCACTAAGAGACTTCTCAAATTAATATCTACAATGTTACTGCTGGGATAGCTTGCAGAATGACATAATTTCTTGTCATCTGACTCCTAGTTCCCAGGTGAAACCCCCACTGCTGTAAGCTGGCAGTATTTAGCATCTACCTGTAAAAATGCATAGACCTCAGATCTTTGGCGATGCTGGAAGTCATAAAACAATTGCATTCCTTCATGCTTTCAGGACTAGTAATTAGTTCACCCTAAAGACAATTCAGAAAGATCCCTAGTACAGACATTGTGTCTCTTGCTGCATTGAAAACTGAAAGATATAATCTTTTATGGCCTAGCCATAAAGTAATTTAATTTCAGCTATTTTTCTGAACTTGAAGTTAACCCTCCAGTTTCCTCTGTTAACATGTACATTTAAACAGTTATAATAGTGCATATACATTTCTGTTCTCTTCCAGTAGGGCACACTGTGGATACATTTTAAGCACAAGCACTTTATAAAATACCTTTTCAACACACATCTGTACAAACCAGTTTGATACAACTGTATTAGAACTGCATGATGTGTATAACACACGCATCTTATATAAACCATGTTGATATTCTCAAATGGCATATGATTATTTACAAAATTCCAGCTAGCTGTGCTGGCAGTATCTACTTTCATCACAGCTGGGATAACTTGCAGAATGACATAATTTCTTGTTATCTGACTTCTAGTTCCCAGGTAAAACCCCTATGGCTGAAGCTGGCAGGATGTAGCACCTACCTGTAAAAATACACATACAAGGACTTTTGCTCAGATATTTGGCAGGTGCTGGAAGTCATACAACAATTGTATTCCTTCATGCTTTCAGAATAATAATTAATTCATCCCCAAAGATAATACAGAAAGGCTCCTAGTACAGAAATTGTGTCTGTAGATGCATTGAAACCTTTGAGATAGTCTCTTTATGGCCTAGCTTATAAAGTAATTCATTTCAGATATTTTTCTAAACTTTGCTGGGCTGAGGTTAACCCTCCAGTTTCCTCTGCTAAAACAGATACATTTAAACAGTCACAATAGTGCATGTACATTTCTGTTCTCTGCAGTAGGCATGCTGTGGTTACATTTCAAACACAGCCCTTTACCAGTACCTTTTCAACACACGTCTGTAAAAAGCAGTTTGATATACACGACATACAGTTCTAATACATCTGCAACACAAGCCTCTTGTATAAATCATTTTGAAATTCACCAATGACATATAATTACAAAATTCCAGCTAGCTGTGCTGGCCAAACATCCTTTTATCACAAATGGATTTGCTTTTGCACTGCATACAGTTATTGTACTGTTTCTGGCACTTTCACTGTTCTCTGCTATGCAGTTTTTTGTCATTTTCTCTGATTTTACTATGTTGTCTACTATTTAACTGCTATTCTATTTCCATTTGTGCTGTTCTTCTGGTACCCTATTGTCTATTAGACTGTTCTTGGAATCAGACTATTTTACTGTTACTGTTATACCATGGGTTGCTGCCTTTTCTACTAATAAACTTTTTTTCCACCCTCTGTCTTTGCTTACTAACAAACTATTTTTGGCCAACATTTTTTCTTTTTGAGGCTAATTGTCTTTCTTCTCTCAAGCTGCTGTTGTTATATACAGTATCATTTTTGCTAAATTTATGCCATTTATTATTAGCTACTTTATCAGTCTATCTAGATATTGCCATAATCTGCTCACATACCTCTCAATCTCTTATCACAAGAATCTGGACAAAGTCTAGAAAATGGGGGGGGGGAGTTCAAGAGTAGGGACAGATTTTAAATATTGCTCTTATGAACTTAAATTTGTGTTAGCGTGCATTTTCTAAATGATATGAAGTCTGAAATTCAAATGTATGTCATTAGTTAGTGATTTCAATCCTCAGTGATTTGCAAGAATACCACAAATTTTATGAGGAATAGACCAAAATAAATTGTAAAAATCTGCACATTTTGTGAAAATCTGACCAGATAAAAGGTATGTCTGCCCATATCTTCACTACCCTACCTTATAAACCTTACAAACTAAACTCTGCCTCTGCCACTAATAGCAGTTATTTCTAGCTTTGCCCTTTCCATTATTAATCATCACACCAATGTTAACTCTTTTCATTACCTAACTAACCCCACCACTACTACTTTAGGCACTTATCCTCAACCCCCTTATTTCTTCCTAGTTAACCCCTAGAGGTAACAATCCCTGCACCTCCTGCAACTCCTAGTGGTAGTTGTATAAACTTTACCTACTTGTTTCGATTCCTGCAGTTATCACAAACCCAATTTAGCAAAATCTGCCAAACACTTATTACTATGCAGCTACAAGCTTATCTTACTTCTCACTTGACCAATCTTTTGGACTATACATATTGAGGCCATGCAGAACTGCCTCATGTTTCCCAAAAACCCACTAATTCTAGATTCTTCCAACTCTATTAGTGTGAGAGATGCATCTATTTACTTTGTCCGGAGTCACATCTCATTACTGCTACCTTTGTCAGTAAACAGTCTCACATCACTATGCATACCTATACTGTGGTAGTCAATAAACCCTTGCCTAAGCCTTTGAGGCCCTCTTGTAAAAGACCTCAGTCATCTAGAGTCAATCCAGTACTGCAGCCTTCACATACTGCTACAAATAATCACCATGACTGCAAGCCTGAACCTTAAGGTCACACAGACCTGCTTCTAATAATAAATGCTGCCATTATAAGTCATACTGACATGGCACTTACTAGACAGGTTAAGGAGAGAGCTACTGTCTATTGTCTCTCTGGTGCAAGGATTAGGGATGTTGCAAAGGTCATCAAGTTCCTTCATCATCATCATCATCATCATCATCATCATCTTTCAGCTGTTCCCATTAGGGGTCGCCACAGTGGATCATCTGTTTCCATTTCTTCCTGTCCTCTGCATTTTGCTCTGTCACACCAACCACCTGCATGTCCTCTCTCACCACATCCATAAACCTCATCTTAGGCCTTCCTCTTTTCCTGTTACCTGGTAGCTTCATCCTTAGCATCTTTTTCCCAATATACTCAGCATCCCTCCTCAGCACATGTCTAAACCAACGTAATCTTGACTCTCTGACTTTGTCTCTAAACCTTCCAACCTGGGCTGACCCTCTAATATGCTTATTCCTAATCCTGTCCACCCTCATCACACCCAGTGCAAATCTTATCATCTTTAACTCTGCCACATCCAGCTCTAACGCCTGCCTTTTTGTCAATGTTACTGTCGCCAACCCATATAACATAGCTGGTCTCACTACCCTCTTGTAGACCTTCCCTTTCACTCTTACTGGTACTCGTCTGTCACAAATCACTCCTGAAACTCTTCTCCACCCACTCCATCCTGCCTGTACTCTCTTCTTCACCTCTCTTCCACACTCACCATTACTCTGAACTATTGATCCGAAGTATTTAAACTCATCCACCTTTGCCACCTCTACTCCCTGCATCCTCACCATTCCTCTCTCCTCCTTCTCATTCATACACATATATTCTGTCTTAGTCCTGCTGACCTTCATTCCTCTTCTCTCTAGAGCATATCTCCACCTCTCCAGGGTCTCCTCCACCTGTTCCCTACTCATTACAGATCACAATGTCATCTGCAAACATCATATCCCACGGGGACTCCTGTCTGATCTTGTCTGTCAACCTGTCCATCACCATTGCAAATAAGAAAGGGCTCAGAGCTGATCCTTGATGTAATCCCACCTCCACCTTAAATGCATCTGTCACTCCCACCGCAGCCCTCACCGCTATCACACTGCCCTCGTACATATCCTGTACCACTCTTACATACTTCTCTGACACTCCCGACTTCCTCATACAATACCACAACTCCTCTCTAGGCACCCTGTCATATGCTTTCTCTAAGTCTACAAAAACACAATGCAACTCCTTCTGACCTTCTCTGTACTTCTCCATCAACAATCTCAGAGCAAACATCGCATCTCTAGTGCTCTTTCCCAGCATGAAACCATACTGCTGATCACTAATAATCACGTCCCTTCTTAACCTAGCTTCCACTACTCTTTCCCATAACTTCATGCTGTGACTAATCAGTTTAATCCCTCTGTAGTTACTACAGCTCTGCACATCACCCTTATTCTTAAAAATTGGTACCAAAACACTTTTTCTCCATTCCTCAGGCATCCTCTCACTTTCTAAAATTTCATTAAACAATCTGGTTAAAAACTCCACTACCATTTCACCTAAACACCTGCATGCTTCAACAGGTATGTCATCTGGACCAACAGCCTTTCCATTCTTCATCCTCTTCATAGCTATCCTTACCCCCCCCTGCTAATCCATTTCACTTCATGATTCACTATCCCCACATCATCCAACCTTCTCTCCCTCTCATTCTCTTCATTCATCAACCCCTCAAAGTACTCTTTCCATCTGCTCAACACACTCTCCTCACTTGTGAGTATGTTTCCCTCATTATCCTTTAGCACCTTTACCTGCTGCACATCTTCCCTAGCTTGGTCCCTCTGTCTAGCCAATTGGTACAGGTCCTTTTCTCCCTCCTTAGTGTCCAACCTTTCATACAACTCTTCATATGCCTTATCCTTAGCCTTTGCCACCTCTCCTTTTGCCATGCAGCTCATCTCCTTATACTCCTGTCTACTTTCTTCATCTCTCTGACAATCCCACTTCTTCTTTACCAACTGCTTTCTCTGTATACTCTCCTGTATGTCCTCATTCCACCACCATGTCTCTTTGTTGTCCTTCTTCTGTCCCGATGTCATACCAAGCACCTTTCTAGCTGTCTCCCTTACTAGCTCTGCTGTAGTTACACATCTATTTGGTAACTCTTCACTTCCACCCAGTGCCTGTCTTAACTGTTCCCTGAACTCCACTTCACAATTACCCTTTTTAAATTTCCACCATTTGATCCTTGGTGCTGCCATCACACTCCTCCTCCTTTTCTTGATCACCAATGTCATCCTACAAACCACCATCCTATGCTGCCTAACTACACTTTCCCCGGTCACCACTTTACAGTCTCCAATCTCCTTCAAACTGGCCCTCCTACATAAGATATAATCCACCTGTGTGCATCTTCCTCCACTCTTGTATGTCACCTTATGCTTGTCCCTCTTGTTAAAATACGTATTCATCACAGCCATGTCCATCCTTTTCACAAAATCCATTACCATCTGACCTTCTGCATTCTTTTGCTTAACACCATACCTACCCATCACTTCCTCATCCCCTCTGTTCCCTTCACCAACATGCCCAATGAAATCTGCTCCAGTCACCACTCTCTCACCCTTGGGTACAGTCATCACCACTTCATCCAACTCACTCCAAAATAGTTCTTTTCATCCATCGCATACCCAACTTGTGGAGCATATGCACTAACATTCATCATTACACCATCAATTTCCAGCTTCATAAACATACTCTATCCGACACTCTTTTCACCTCCAAAACACTCTTAGCGTAAGTTCCTTCAAAGTAATATATTTGAGTACAACCATGTTGTCACCCATGTGAGAGTGAATGACCTTAGACCGTCTAGTTAAAATGCAACATGGTAAAATTGATTGTGATGTCCAGATAATATCTCACTGAACTGCCACCAAATAATGTGATGTCCCTTACTATCCTGGGTCAGTATCTAAGGAGCTTCAATCCTCACTACTGACTCCAATGTAAGACTACCACTTAAACAGGAGTAATATTTCACAGTTTTCCCTAAGAGCACAACAGGAACATGCTTTGTAGCCCAGGACTGGACTGTATATGTCTGTCCACCCCTATTGTAACTCCTCATTACACACTTCAGAGCAATGTGCCCCAGTTTAAGACATTTGACACACTCACATTTACATAAATTAAATCTCACATATCCAAACACTTCTGGGAAAGCCTGACAGATTTTCAGCTGTGTCCCTTCCCCAAAATAATATGGTAATGCTACCACCAATCAGAGTGTCTTCATGCACTTCTAAAGGGGTATCCAATTATGAAAATTAAATATTAAAACAAATAGTAGCAAATGACCTAAGAAGACAGCCTTTCAGAGTGGCCCTGGAAATTATCAAAGCAAGTATAAGCACTCTCAAATCACTAAAGCAAAACACAGATTGACCAGCCACAATGTAAGTTAATAAAAGTATTTAATATTTATCAAAATGATTAAACATATAAAACAGTAATTTACAATAAACAAACAGAACCCAATCACCAGGAAAATAAAATCAATATTGTATGATAGAAATCCAACATTCAGAAAAACTCTAACTGATCTAACTGATTAGCTATCATTTCCTATCTGACTAAAGAACACTGTCCCTGATCTAAACTAAATTACTGCAACAGGGCAAAGGCAGACTTACAGTTCTTTGTGTGTCCTTGTTGGGTATCCACTGCACAGAATGTCTGTAACTGACAACTGACTTCTGGTAACCGAACTCAACTGTTTTCAGCAGGCTGTTTTATAGACTAGCCTAACTGTCAACTGTTCCAGTTATAATTTTCAATTCATATTTTTAAAATCAACCAACACTTTTCTAAAAGTTCTTTCTTGTCTTTCAGCTTTGAGAGTAACATATAGCAACTGTCAACATTCTGATGACATCATCTGCTGATCAGCTGAATTTGAGACAGTTTGGCTTTAGAATCTCTCTTCACCAACATGAGCAGTTAGAAATGCAAAAGGACACTGTTCAAGCTTTAAAACATTCTATACAAACTGATTATAAATCAACATGTAAGAACCTATTTACAATATCATAGCTAAACCTGCTGGCATAAAATACATAGGATAATTTGAAATTATAAACAAAAACCCAGCCAAACATGCTAGCACAAATAAAAGTGTCCAACTTCTTCACATTTCTCCCCCTCATGACTCAAGCACAGTTTTCAAGTGACTATTGAAAAAAGATGCTTGAGAAAAATAGGTGTATCTGGGAATATCAAACCACTCCTCTCCTGGGCAATCCATTTGCATTGGCATTATTAACCCCACTGCAGCATTCTTCTACCTCTGAGGAAACTTGGCTGAGCACAGCCCCCACGCCACAATTTGATCCATGTACTTGCATAACAAATTATTTAGTATAATCTGGGCTAACACAGGGGGTCCTCCCAAAATCTCCTTAACTTTTTGGAATGCCTGTTCACAATCTGTGCTCCACATTACCTCATCTGTTTTATTTTTCCAAGTTGGGTTAGTAAGGGGTGCAGCCATTGCACCACAACTGGGCAGAATTTCCCATTGTACCCCACTGTCCACAGGAATGCTCTCATTTGCTTTTTAGTAACAGGAACTGGCCACACTTGAATAGCTTCTACTTTGACAGGTTCTGGCCTAATCTTCCCACTTCCCACTCTGTGTCCTAAGTAAATGACCTCTGCCATACCCACCTGACACTGTGTAATGGTTGGTCCCACCCTTTTAAACTGGTCTGCAAACGGCAGTAGCATAGTCTTTAATGTAGAGGCTAACCTCCCCACAAGACCATTAGTCTGGGGATAATAGGGGAGGGTCTTTACATGTTTCACCCACACTGCTTCCATGAACAGGTCAGCATGTCTGTCATGAAGATGGCACCTTGGTTTTCCTTGGAAATCCTACCCTGTTGAAACTTTCTGTCAAAGCATTTGCCACCTTTTCTATATCAATATCACTTGCAAAAAGAATATTAGAGACTATAGCTAGAAGTAGCAGATGGTAGGTTCTAGGCTCTACCAACTGCCATACTACCTCACCTTACAGCCCTCCTTTAGGAGTCTACTATCTATACAACAATACTTCCTTCTCTGCCTCAATATCACCTGCACAAGTTATACTAGGGACTATAATGAAAAGTGGATGATGGTAGGCTCTAGGCTCTACCAACTGCCATACTACCTCACCTTCATCCCTCCCTTAGGAGTCCAGTCTTTATACAGCAAACCTACCTTCTCTGCCTCAATATCACCTGCACAAGGAATGTTAGGGGCTATAGCTAGAAGTGGCAGATGGTAGGCTCTAGGCTCTACCAACTGCCACACTACCTCATCTTCCAGCCCGCTCTTAGGAGTCCACTTCCAATACAGCAAACCTTCCTTCTCTGCCTCAACATCACCTGCACAAGGAATATTAAGGACTATAGCTAGAAGTGGCAGACAGTAGGCTCTAGGCTCTACCAACTGCTGTACTACTTCACCTTCTAGCCATCCTCCAGGAGTCCACCCTTTATACAACAGACCTTTGTTCCTGTATACAGACTCCCCTCTTCCTTGAGACTCAGGTGCTTACTTAGCCATCTCCCTCAAGCTTTGTAATGTATGGTCCATAAGCTGAGCCTGTCTCAGCTGTACATTTGTGACCCTCCCAAGCTCCCCTTCCACAGGAAGCCTAGTAATGTTCAACAGCTGTACCTCACTGTCACTCTGGGTACTATCTCTCATCTCTGTTCTTGCAGTCACTGTGTCCAAAGGAACATCAGTACCTTCCAGCAGCTGTGGCTGACTTTCAGACTTAATGCTACAGGATAGCTCCTTCTCTAAAACAGCCACTACACCAGTCCCAGCTTCAGGTATGAGATCTGTATGGGTCTACCCCAGGGTACCGGACCTACATGCCAGTCTCCAAGCTTGACTGCATGTCACTGCATGTACACAAGGTACTGCATCATCAAAGTCATTCCCTATCAGGACAACTGCAGGAATATCCTCAAACACTCCTATCTGCTTGCTTCCTTTTCCACCCTCCCAGTCAAGATGAACCCTAGACAAAGGCATTTGGAATGGGGTCCCTCCCAAAGTTCTGACTGGGGTGAACTGCCCAAACAAGTACTGCTCTTATCTAACCACTGCCAGCTTCACAATGGTTATATCAGAAGCTGTGTCCCTCTTGGCAGTAACATGTTTACCATCTACTAAGATAGGATATATATTTTGCTGATAGATTGGCACCCCTGTTGTTTCCAAGCAACTGGCAGTTTATCATCACCACTTGCTGGCTCCCTCACCTTCTGTTTCTCAACTTGCCATGATGGAAATTTGACTGCTATATGGCCGTTCTGGTTACACTTGAAACATCTAATCCCAAGTCATGTACTTGGGCTAGTAGTTTACACTACTACTAGTGTGCTCTGTTGGAGTGGTTTAGACTGTCCCCATGTGTTCCTTTATGTCCATGTGCAGCACTGGGTGTCCCTTTCTTATGCATTGGTGCTCTGCTTGCAAAGTAGAGATCCCCTCTTCTCCCCATCTCCTCCGGAGAGTTACACTATCTGTCTGCTAACCAGATTTTCATATCATCAGGCAAAGTACTGAAGGCTTGTTCCCTCACCAAAAGGTCTGCAAGTCTGTAAAAGTGGTGACCTGATACCTGGTCACCCATCTGTGAAAGTAATTACTTATATCAGCAATATAATCACATACACTTTCATCTGCCTTGCATCTGTATTCACGTAACTTTTTTACTATAAGCTTCAGGTGTTAGTTTAAAACAATCTAGATGACAGTTCATAACTTTAACATAATTCATGCAACCTACATCAGACAGTTTTGACATGGCCTGAACAGCTTTACCATGGAGTAAGGGAGTCAAGAGCCAAACCTAGAGGTCATGGTCAAAATCATACTGTCTACATACCCTCTAACATATGTGAATAAAACTGTCAAAGTCATCCCCATCCCTGTATTGAGGAAAAAGTTTACTGACATTTTTAGCTTCTGGGGTCCAGTTATTCCCTTCCGCATTACCTTCATGACCCTCTTGAAGGGTAAGAAGCAGTACTTCATGCCGGCACTGTCTCTTGTTTTCCTCAGCATCTAAAAGTTGCATTCTCTCCTCAGCCTCCAGTCATTGGGCTTCAAGGTGCAGTCTGTCTGCTGATTCCAGTTCAAGACATTTGGCTTCCATTTGTTGGGCTTCCAGGCATAGTCTGTCTTCAGTCTCCAGTTGTTTGGCTTCCAGTTTATATTGAGGTTGCTTCTCCTTCAGGTGCAGTCTGTCTAACTCAAGATGGATTTTCAGGTCCACTGAAAAAAAGGTGGACTGTCCTGTCCCAGCAGGCTACACATCCCCAGTACCAAACTGGATATCCTCCAAACAGCTGGTTTGAGCTGAAGCTGCAATTAAGGCTGAAAGTATTGCTTCCTTAGTCAGGCTGGCATGCAACAATCCTCTGGCTTCACATTCTTTGGCCAACTGTTTCTTTGTCAGCTTACTATAGTCTTCTGTTGACATCTTTGCCTGCTATCCCTGATTAACTAAAAATAAATAAAACTGTGGTGAACTGAGATTCTGTATGTCTATTTTGCCATTATTGAGAGTGCACACCCAAATGACAACTACCCACAAGCTACAGAAGTCCAATTAAAAATTACACACTGCTGGCACCAATTAATGTGATGTCTGGTTAATATCCCATGACTGCCACTAATTAATGTGATGTCTAGATAATATCCCACTGAACTTCCACCAAATAATTTAATGTACCTTAATATCCTGGGTCAGTAACCAAAGAGCTTCAATCTTCACTACTGACTCCAATGTGAGGCTGTCACTTAAACAGGAGTAATATTTCACAATTTTCCCATAAGAGCAGAATAGGAACATGCTCTGTAGCCTGGGACTGGACTGTATACTTCTGTCCACCCTAATGTAACTCCTTATTACACACTTTAGAGTGATATTTCTCCATTTAGGACCTCTGATCCATTCACACTGAAATAAATAAAAAAATTGCACATCCAAATACTTCTGGGAAAGCCTGACACAGATTTCCAGCTGTGTCCTTCTCCAAAATAATACTGTAATGCTGCCACCAATCAGAGTGTATTCATGCCCTTCTAAAGGGGTATCCAATTATGAAAATTAAATATTAAAACAAATAGTAGCAAATGACCTAAGCAGCCAGGCTTTCAGACTGCCCCTGGAAATTATTAAAGCAAGTATAAACTCTCTCAAATCACTAATGAAAAACACTGATGGATCAGCCACAATGGAAGTTAATAAAAGTATTTAATATTGAGCAAATTGATTAAAACTATAAAATGGTAATTTCCAATAAACAAACAGAACTCAATCACCAAGAAAATAAAATCAATACTGTAGGATAGAAATCCAACATTCAGAAAAAACTTTAACTGATCTGATTGGTTATCATTTCCTATCTGACTAAAGAACACTGTCCCTGATCTAAACTAAATTACTACAGCAGAGCAAAGGCAGGCTTACAGTTTCTTGTGGGTCCTTTTCCTTTTCCACTGCACCATCTGTAACTGACAACTGAACTCAACTGTCTTCAGCAGGCTCTTTTATAGACTAGCCTAACTGTCAGCTGTCCCAGTTCTAATTTTCATTTCATGTTTTTAAAATCAACCAAATGTTTTCTAAATGTTCCTTCCTGTCTTTCAGCTTCTGATAGTTACACACAGCAACTGTCAACATTCTAATGACATCATCTGCTGGTCAGCTGAATCTGAGACAGTTTGCCTTTAGAATCTCTCTTCACAAACATGCACAGTTAGAAATGCAAAAAGGACACTGTTTAAGTCTTTAAAACATTCGGTGCAGATTATAAATCAACATGTAAGAACTTATTTACACTGTCATAGTTAGCCATGCTGGCATATAATACACAGGATAATCTGAAATTATGTACAAAAACTCAGCCAGACATGCTATCACAAATAACAGCGTCCAATTTCTTCACACTGATCTTACCATCTATGTTTCTAAGGAAAGTAAACCACTGGTGTTGAACAGTATTCTTCTCTCTCCAAGAGTTATGCCTACATTCAAAGATAAAATAATTAGTTACAGGGAATGACTTCTTAACTGATGGCATTCTAGGGGATCCAATGTGTGTCTGCCTGGGGTCAGATGGTCAAATCCTCCTGCTTTTCCAGCTATAGTCTGCTCCTCAAGCACAATGCTTTTTGCATATTTGTTAGAACATTTTCTTTGTTATTGTTACCAAAAAGGTAGAATTTATCTTTCAGCTAATGAGTGTATTCAGATAGCAAATTCCATCTTGAACAGTGCTAGAGTTGTTAGGTTAAATGTTTGAAGCCTAAGCAATAGAATGTCAGAACTTAAGGTTCACCTCACCATTCAAGACATCCATTTTTGTGTGATTACTAAGACTTGATTTCAGAACAATAATAGCACTTATTCCATACAGGCAGTGACAGACAGTGACACAAGAAATGTAAAATTCCCAAATTTGAGGTATTGCATACCGAAAAGATAAGGAGGAAACCTTGGCAAAGTAGAAGTTAAATAAGCATTGGAATAAATTATAAAGTGTCTGTAAAGGATATTATTAAAAGGGATGGAAAATGAACATATTGCCATAAGTCTAACCATACTTTGTTATTCCTGATTAAAGGATCATGAGCAGGCCAATGAGACAAATTGGTTGACTGACCGAGAGAACACTTAAGGTAAAAATGAAGTTACTATTTCTAATGATGAGAAGGTTGCAGTAGGGATCCTTCAGGGTTCTGGTCTTGGAACTTTGTTGTTTAATCTGTTTATGTCTGACTTCCATTCTGAAAATAAGATTTAACAGCAAGTTTGCAGATGATACTAAAACTGGGAGGATTATTAACTGTTAATGATCAATCTAATTTACAGGGCTTTCTGGATATCATTTACATATGGTCTTGAAATAAGAACATTGTTTTTAATTCCAGTGAAACTAAGGTGTTAGACTTTTGGATGAATAATCCCTGTTTTCTCTATGCCTTTGATAAAAAGTTTATAAGTAGTTAGGACAAAATCAGGGATTTATGTCTGGTGGTAGACTGTAGATTAAAATATGTTGACAATTTAAACCTGTAATAAAAAAGTGCTACTCTGTTATTAGTTGCATGCTAGGTAGTTTCTCTAGTCACGATGAAAGAGTTTTAATGTCTCTTTATAGGCTGTAGTAAGACCACATATGGAATATTGTGGTGCTGCCTGTGTTTACAACTGTGCCCAAATATCCGTACTGGAAAGAAGTCAGAAGTATATTATGAGATGGACTGATGGTGTTAAGAATTGCAGTTATAGAAATAGACTTGAACATGCATCTCTGTATTTCTTACAGATGCAGATTAGTTAGAGGGGACCTGATTCTTGATTCTAAATGCTTAAATAACACTGCATTATCAGTCACTTGCGGTCTTGAATTCATTCATCACAATTGAAGTACCAGAAATAATCACTTATTTTTGTAAATTTGTCAGTGTGGCACTCATAGAAACAGCCTCCATCATAAAATACCTAGGATTATGGCTTGAACAATCTCTCAACTGCCATTTGCACGTAGAGTGAGAATTAAAATAAAATTCTCTTCTTCTGGGCCAAAAAAGATCTCCCCTTTTCTGTCTCAAGCAGCCATTGGCAAAATAGTTCTCCTCTTTCAACTGCAACCTGGGCTATCTATTTTTGTATCCACCTTCTAGAAAAATACCACATTCTCCAGATAATCTCCAACAGTGTCTACCTATTCATTACAAACTCCCCCCTCCATATGCATCACTGCATCACCCTAGAAAAAGTCGAATGGAAACCCATAAAACAAAGCATTAAACTATTGTTAGGATCTCAGCTATATAGACTACTCCACTTCTATAGATTTACTCCCCTTGCAGCTAAACGTCATGAGGAAGCCACCTCATATAACCTGAGACACTACTCAAGACATACTGACTCTCAATACCACCCAGAACTAATGTCCACAACACTGCCCATGTCCTTTCCTTGCAGCACATGCTCTTTATTATGCTCTCCAATTTGATCTAAAGGAAATTAACGCTTATTCCAAATTTAGACTTCAACTCAAAAAGCATCTCTTCATCCAGGATAAATGCTCCTGTTTTAGTACAGGACATATCACCTAACACATTATCCATGTTTCCTTTTCACTTCTCCTGTCTCAGAATTACTGAAGGTCAACCCACTTTTGAAACTAATGCATATACTGTATATTACACTATGCTTGTTTACTAGAATGTACATGAACTGTTTTTCTATGTAACTAATCTGAACAACTCTTTTACTGTGTACCTTTCTACCCGTTTTATGTTTGTGAAATGTATTGTATTAAACCTGGTATAAGCCTGAAATTGGTCAGTATTGATCAGTGGGGTTCCTATTAGAACGACGAAAATGCATTTTCTCGAATGTGTTTTCATCGACACAAAGAGCGAAAAGGCAAAACAGCGAAGCATCTGTTCAGCGAATTCTTTCCCTGGGAAAGAAGTCGCTTGACCACTTTGTTGCTTTGCTGTGTTCTGCACTGTAGTGTGGTCTCAGAGGTTCCCTTATCCGGTATAGCTCCCGAGAGTAAATGTGCAAGAGTTACTGACCTTAGGGTTAGGGTGCAGGTTAAGGTAAGTGCATATGTATGAAAGTGTTTACTTTTTTGTTTTTTGCATTAGATGTACAGTTGAGTTAAGTGTATATGTGTTTTAAGCTGTTTACGTTTGTTTTGGGGGTTAGAATTAGGGTTAAGGTAAGTGTGTATGTGTTTGGAACTGTTTACATAAATGTGCAACAGTTACTGACCTTAGGGTTAGGGTGCGGGTTAAGGTAAGTGCAGCAATTGCCTCATGTACACAGACAAACCTCTCCTCCTACCACCCAACACTACAACCTGTGAGAGATGCACTTACATAGCCAAACTGGAAGCAAATCTCTCCACCCAAGATTGTGCTAGACAGTCAAGAGGAGAAGGTTAACACCCCCACTACACCTCAAGCAACACATAGCACTTCTAAACTCACACCACCAACACCCACACATAGCAACACTAAATCCACATATGCGGAAGCCCTTAACTGTAACCTGCCCAAGCAACAAGGACCTCCAAAGCTGAAATGCAAACAAACACCAATCACAACCAAAGTGTCACATAGCTCACAACACCAGTGTGCCACCCAGCAACAGCCCCTAAGGCAAGACAACGTACCTAACACCTTAGTCATAGGTGACTCTATAGTCAGACACACTGGTCCCACACACCAGGCTGAACAAGGAGAAAATTACAGTAAAATGCCTGTTGGGTGCCAGGATCCACCACATAACTCATGCACTCAAGTCACTCCACAACAAGTACAAAAATGACTCTGTCATTGTCCATATTGGAGTGAATGACTTGAAATGTACCTCCCTGGACTACATGAAAGGAGACATGGAAGAGCTCTCCGATCATGTGGCCCAGGCAGGTATGACCCTAGCCCTGAGTAGCATCCTGCCTTTGCCCAGAATTATACCACAATATAAGAACAAAATGATTGACATCAACAATTAGTTAAGCTTCTGGTGTCATTCAAAGGGGATCCAGTATCTGTCTGCCTGGGATGACATGATTGACAGACCATGATGCTTTGCCAGAGATGGTCTGCACCTGTCGCCCCTGGGATTTAGGTTACTGGCAAAGGCTCTTGCCACCCCTATAGTACCTTTTTTAGGCAAAGTTCAAAGGACAAAACCACCACCACCATAATAGGTACAAGCATGCAAAATCTGAAGGTAATGCTACTCAATGCTAGAAGTCTAAACCTCAAAATGCACTCTCTCGAGGCAATTCTAAAAATGGAGAACATCGATATCTGTGCAGTAACTGAGACCTGGTTCAAGGCTTCAGAGAGCACCCCTGCGATACCAAGCTACAACTCTTACCACACTTTTCAGCCACCAAACCAGGATCTAAACACTAAAGGTGGAGGAGTGTCCATATTCACCAAGGATATTCACACCACTAGGTTAGTTGCCCAACACAATGCCTCTGAAGTTCTCCAGGTGCAACTAACACTAGGTAAGACTGCAATCCAAATTGTAGCTAGCTACAGATCCCCCACCATGCCCCAAGATTCTCACTGCACCTTTCTAAACATACTGGAAAATATTAATATACAACCAAACACCCTAATACTGGATGATTTCAACTACCCTGCCATTAACTGGGAAAACTACTTGTGTACCAACACCTTTGCCCAACGGTTCTTGGAATTCATAAATTCCAATGCCCTGGATCAGCTAATACATAGTTCCACTACGGGCTCCAATATCCTAGACCTGGTCATTACAAATATGGCAAATCAATGCTCCAAACCTATGGTCACCCCCTCGTTGTTCAGGTCAGACCATAAGCTAATCACCCTTAACATCCACATCCCACCCCCACCCCCCAGTAAGGAAACCTCCATAAAAAACTTCTCCAAAGCCAACTTCATGCTACTCAAGTCAGAAATTACAAACTTCATGACACCCATGTAGACTTGAACTGAAAGTTCGACTGCTGAGTCCTACACTAAGGCACTGTACGAGCACATCCACTCATGCATGAATCGTAACAAACTTTACAACAAAAGAAACTGTTGCAGAAAAGAGGAAAATCCCAGGATGCAAAAAACTCCCTTACCAGCCTTAGTAAGAAGCTGAGATCCCCCATAAAATCTTCCAAAGCTAGTTACGAAAATAAAATTGCCAAAGATTCCAAAGACAACCATAAGGCATTCTATAACTATGTCAAGAATCTAAATGGCAATGCTCAGATCTGCTCTGAGCTACAACAGAATGACATTAAATATACTGATCCCAAGGATATTGCCAATATCCTGGCAGATCGATTCAGTGCCAACTTCACACCCCCTCACCCCCTAAATGGCCCATCTCAATACCGAAAGATTGCCAAATTCCGGTAATAACAGCCACACAGGTAAAAAATGCACTCTCCAAAGCTAAGAATACAGCATTCATGGGACCAGATGACATCCCAGGCTGTGTACTACATGAACTACAAAATGAACTGGCACCTCACCTAAGTGTCATGTTTAATCATACCCTCATCTCAGGCTTCATGCCCACTGAGTGGCGCACAGCTACAGTTATCCCACTCCACAAGGGGGGATCCACCTTGGATCCTGGGAACTACAGCCCCATCAGTCTACAAGATAATGGAACTTATGAACAAAGACATTGGCAACCTTAAAACACTGGACCCCACCCAGTTTGGGTTCGTGAAGGGCTGATCTTGTCTCCTGAACCTGATTGACTTCTTCAAATCAGTCTCTAGAGCTGTGGATGTGGGTAAGGCAGTTCACACATCCTATCTGGACCTCGCCAAGGCCTTTGACACCGCTCCCCACTCTGGAATCATAGATAAACTTACTATGCTGGGCATTAATCCCTACATCACTTGATGGGCTGCCAACTGGCTTACTAACAGAATCCACACTGTAAAAGTAGCTGACTCCAAATCCAGCTCCAGACAAGTGACAAGTGGAGTACCTCAGGGTTCAGTCCTGGGACCTCTTTTGTTTGGCATCTATTCTCTGAAGTACAGGCCAACACTAAGGGACTCTGGCTAACAAAGTTCGCAGATGACTGCAAACTTGGAGCCATTATTGAATTCCCAAATGATGTTGATACTCTACAAAAGGGCCTTACGGAAATAGATGCTTGGTGCCAGAGCCATGGGCTCAAGTTCAATGCCAAGAAATGTATAGTTATCCCCTTTGGGAAAAGACATGTACCCGTGAATAACCACATATGTGGCAGTACACTAAACACCGAAAGTGTGATGAGTGATAAGAGACTTAGGGACACAGGTGGACAGTGGTCTCACCTTCAATAACCACATCGCCACTTCTATGTGGCACACCTCATCACTAAGGGTTTTTCATCCAGAAAAAAGGAGGTCATTGTCCCATTGTACTCATCACTCATAAGATCCATTATAGAATACAACGCCCCATTTGGTATGTACCTCTCAAGACATCTGCAAAAACTGGAAAGGCCGCAGAAATACCTCACTAAAAGAATAACAGGCCTAAAGCAGATGCCCTATGCTGACTGCCTTAAAAAACTCCAGCTATACTCTGTCGCATATCATCTACTCCAAGGCGATCTCTGCTTAACAATCAAGGCCATGTCAAACCCAGAGCTGTTGGACATGCTACACTTAAAAAAATCCCAATCCCTCAGAGCCACATGCTCCAGGGATCTAAACCTTGTCATCACAATAAACAAAACATGCTGGAAGGATAGGTTCCTGACCCAGAGACTTCCCAGACTCTGGAATAGACTGCCCACACATGTCAAGCAGAGCACCTCTTTGGCCCTCTTCAATAGGAACCTTGATGACTGGATGGGAGAAAGGAAATTCACCCCAGGGATCACATCAGTCGCCCTGCTAGACAGGGGTCCAGGGAAGTAAATAGTGTGGGAAGAAATAGCCAGGGAATTGTTATGGCTAGGCTTGTATAGGCCCTAGGGTTGATAGCCTAGTACCAACCTATGAACCTATGAACATATATGTTTTAAAATGTTTACTTTTTTCTTTTGCGTTAGATGTATGGTTGAGTTATGTGCATATGTGTTTTCAGGTGTTTACTTTTGTTGGGGGGGTAGAATTAGGGTTAAGGTATGTGTTTGGAAATGTTTACTGTTTTTTTTTTTTTTTTTTTGGTTGGAATAGCGATTTCTTTTCCTAGGAAAGAAATCGCTGTTCTGAGGTGTCGACATTTTCAGCTTTCACTGAAAAAGGGTCGATGAAACATTGTTCGCTGTTTTAAGCATTCGATGTTTCAATATAGACCTGATCAGTGCACTACCTTGGCTGAGCAAAAATAAATAAATACACATATTCTTCAAAGATAAGATAAGAGCAAGTAATCCACTAATGAACTATAAATGACTAAATAAAGCTTTCAAAGTTATCTGCATAATGCAAACATTTGCAAAATAGTCTTATGGGAAGAAATAAAACTTACAAATCTGAAATGTTCACATAATGCTCCTGACAAAAAAATCAGCTACTAAAAAGAATCTTAAAAAGTGAAGTCAAATGTTGATATCCCAATGAAAACATTAGCACTATCTGATACTAGTTAAGCAAACACTAAAATTTAAAAGCAGTGGATTTCATGAAATAAAAACTTTGGAAAGTTTCAGTTAACTGTACTGAAAGAATGTGTACTTGAAATTTCTTTAATAATATTTTACACATAAAAAGTATAGCTAGATAATTGAATTCCATTAATAGTATTGTTTTCCCCCATATTTTTGCAGGTTCTGGTAACTTAAGAAGGTCCATGATTTATTCATGATGAAAGCAAGGCTGAGACCATTCAGATAAGATCTTTTATTTCAGTTCCATTTTATTGTCAGTTAATCTGCTAAGGGAGAAATATGAAAAGGATGAGAGGTAAGATAAGTGGGCAAGTAAAGTCAGTCTGCTAAGGGAAGGATTTGCCGGTTGATTGTCAAAAACACCAGCTGCTGTATTTATTTATTTATGTATTTATTTAGTTATATTCATTGGTTAAGTAAACGGGCCCACTGAATACAAATATCACTTTTTTCCAGGATGACATGGGAACACTGACCGGTTAAGTGACTTGTTTCAAAGTAAAGCAATAAGCAAATGTAGGATGAAAGAATCAAGGCCTATACTACAGGATAATGGCTGCTTATGACTTTTAACCTTAATCATGTCCATTAACTACCAGGCAATGTGAGAATCTTGCAGAGAGGAGAAAACAACTTAGAGGTTGCAGTGGGTTTATATTAAACAAAAAAAATGAGACTTTCACACATATCTTGTAGCCTGGCTTTCCTCTGAGTGTTTCATAAATATAGGTAAATGTTCATAGGTAGGTTCTAGGCTATCGACCCAAGGGCCTAAGTAAGCCTAGCCAACAAGGTTCCCTGGCTTACGCCACCTAAGAAAGTTATTTTCCTGTGCCACTGTCGAGCAGAGCCACAGAAGTTCATCCACAATCAAGAATGACCCAAGGGGGCAGAGCCTAGACTGTCAACTGAGAGCAGTGAATTTTGAGAGCTCCATAAACTAGTATAATAATATAGGAAAAAAATTATTTTCAAGTTTAAAACATCAGAAAGCTATAGATAAACTACTAAACTACATAAATATCAATTTTGGTGGAGATATACAAAACTTTTCCTGTCAAGTAACTTGGAGATATGTTGAGTCACTGAATATGAACAACTCAAGGAATTCTCATCCAGATGCTGCTTTGAAAAAAGGACTGCAATTGATGGCATCTACCTTACAGGATCTATCTTTGAAGATGGATGGCTTTAAAAATGACTTAGAAAACCGCAAATTAAATTCTCAAAAACAGACTGATACTCTTAAGGAACTATTACAACACCATACAAAAATAGCAATATAGAGACTTCTCTAAATTACATTGAAGTGATTCTCAAAGAGGAAGAATTCCAAAAAGTATTCCTGCTTAAACAGAATACCTCGTTGCTTAACAAAATAGATGACTTAGAAAACAAGGAAAAGAGAAACAACATAAGGATCTTTGGTCTGCCTGAAAACACTGAAGGAGAAGACATTATTTCATTCTTAATAACCTGGATTCCTGAATTTTTAGACTTGAAAGAGAGACTTTCATTTGGAATTGAAAGGGCGCATAGATCACTGAGGAAACCTGCTTCTAACTCAACAAATACTCCACCAGCTCCATAGTTATACATTTTTTTTCATTTCTGGACAAGGAATTAATATTAAAATCTGCTTGGAGAAAACCACCCTTAAAATACAATCAAAGCCTGATAAGGTTTGACAATGATTATTCTTCCAAAATACTAGAACAAAGGAAAAAAGTCTGGCCAATAATAAAACTGTTGAAACAAAACAACACTAAAGCAGAGCTGGCCTTTCCAGCCAAGATAAAAATATTTTTTGCCAATGAGATGAGAACCTTTGATGACTTACAATATGCTACTATATTCATCAAAAACAACAACATAGTGTCGATCCCAAAAGAAATGGAATGGATGGCCCCTACTCTTAAAAGAATAAAAGAAACAAATCATTGGACTGATGCTAGAAAGAAGAAACAAAAAAACTGATTCCAAGATAGCTGTCCCAAAAGAATAACTCCTACAACTACATCTTTTAATGTATCAACTGATACGGTACATCACTTGTCATCTGTTTTTATTTTAAAAAGGAGGGTTTCTTAAACAACCAAAAAACAGTAATGATTTATTCAGAATGTTCAAAGAGTCCAATAGTTCTTCACAAACAAAGGTAGGTCAAGATAGGTTACTATTTACATTATATATAAGCCAAGCAAGGCAACATATAATACAGACATAGATGTTTCTATTCCCTTACTTGAACTCAATGAATACTTACCTTGTTCATTTTTCATTGTTGTTGTTGTTGTTGTCTCTTTCGGCTTTTCCCGGTTAGGGGTCGCCACAGCAGAACTCTGGTCCGCTAATGATTGGTAGTTGATTTTTTACATGCCGAGTTACCAGCTCAGATGCACAACCTTCAACGAAGGTACGCCCATTCACGCATGTCTCCACGCAGAAGACGCTCTAGCTGAGAATCGAACCGGACAGCATCTTACTGTGAAGCGACAACGCTACTGCAGCACCACCATCGGGGTTATTTGATTTTGCTTATAATAATTTAAGTAATTAATTAACTAATTCAACAAGGTACCATTCATCAGAGTTCAGACTCAAATGTAACACATTAACATCATATATAACAGCAGTATCAGTAGAGGGTTTTGAAAAATAAATGCTGTCATGGAGACTAATGCCTTCTTCAGTTAAAGTATGATTTAGAAATGTCATGTATATCCTGTTTAAATAATAGTAGCAAGCTCTTAGTACAAATGTCATCATTATTCTGTCTAAATATAGTTAATATCAAGTATGGCAGGAATCACAGCTACGAGTGCTGTTTGATCAATCCTGATATGGTGTGCATGGATGCAGCTGTGTCTGGCAGCTAGTACAAATGTCATTATTATTCTGTCTAAACATAGTTAATATTAATTATGGTAGTTATCATAGCTTTGAGTGCTGTTTGATTAAGCCTGACATGGTGTGTGTGTGTGTGGATGCTGCTGTGTCTGGCAGCTGTTGTATGTTGCCATTTTCATCTCCGGGAAGCTGTGGGTTGCGGCTTTTGATCTAGGTTTACTGATGCTTGTGTATTAGGAAGAGACATTTGGTGTTTCAGCCTGGATCCAGGGGAAGGGGTGGATAAAACTGTGATTTGGGATATTATGGCAGAGAATAGTTTGTTTATACATCTGCTGAGAGAGAGGTGGGAAGGCTGGAAGAATGTGTTATCTCTTGTTGTGGCAGCTTATTGGGTGTTTTTTTTTTTTTTTTTATCTCTTTGCTCTCCGTTCCTTTCCTGACTGCTGCCTTGCTGAAAGGGAGGGAATTTAGGCTTGAAGCTGCAGTGAAGTGAAACTTTGCTTTAGGTGCATCGCGAGCCTCTGGTATGCAATACACAGACATACTAACAGAAACCGATGCTCCCAGGTTGCTATTGTAACAGAGACAGAGTTACGATAATAATTAATGGCTCTGAGGAGCCTCCGAGATGATTCTCGGCAATGAAGTTTTTGGTTTAAAAAAAAAAAATATATATATATATATATATATATATATATATATATATATATATATATATTTAAGGCTGTACACATATTGATGGTCTTCCAACACTTTGTTTAGCTCATTAAGTTGATTCTTGATAAAATAAAAAAAATAAATAATAAGCGCAATTTTATATTTAAAATGTATTTCGGTCCAAACACATTAAGGACTTATGTAAGAGTGGAAGTCTGAGTTATTGTTTAAGACTAAAAGCACTTAATCTTGTGCAGTACCCTTTGCAGTGGTCTGGGAGGTGAGTTAGCTTGGACATATTGGGCATATGGGGATACCGGAGTCTAGGGGGTGTTTGGGGTTACCGTGAAGTGCAAGAGAGTCATCAGATTTCCTTCATGGAAATATCTGTGGGAATGGAAGGTGTGTTGAATGGTTCACTGGCAGAGTGGCCACTGCAGGGAACAGGCTGGTAAAATGCAACAGGACAAATATTGGTTTGGATATTTTAAAAACAGCCTGGATACATACCACATGAACTAATGAATGGTATTCTGGCAAAACTGGATGGGCATTATTGCCTGTGCTTGAAGTACTGATATGTGTGTATGTAAGGATGGAAATATACTTACAACAAATAAGAAACTAGAAGGGTCTCATGATTTAAAGTCTGTGGACTGTATAAACATGCTTGGAAGGAGCTAATAATAAGAATAAGCATTATAGCTTGTGGTCTCTTAAATAACTAAGCAACAGCCAAAAAAAAACAAAAAAAAACCACACACAATAGTTATGTAATGTATGATTTTTGGTAAATCTAGACATAAAATATATAATTGTCATATAAGATGAAGCAGTCTGCTGAATTTAGATATTAATGACTGCATTTAATAACATGGGCTTGTGTATAACACTACTGTCTTAACTTGTCATAAATGACATACACTACATTGAACATCAAGGGAAAGCATGATGATTTCATATATAAGTAAATATGCATAACAAGTCATATAATTGATTTAACTTGAAATGTGATTTTGTAACCCATCTTGACCATACATAATACTTAAGCTGTTAGAAAGGTAACTAATGTTTTATACATGACATCAAACTGACAAAGTTGTTCAAGGGAAACAATAGAAGCCTGAACTAGGAATGTCACAGTATGTAACAATCACATTTTCAACAAATAGTATTAAATTGACAATAATCACTTAGTTTAACCTTTGCTGATTATACAAAATAGAATGTTGCCATTTAAATCTAAAAACTTTCAATATATGCCATAAAATGGCAATTTATGAATATGGAAAGGGAACTTGTAAACATTAATCACAATAAGTGAATTTGTTGTTTTTAACCTATAATTTCACTCATTTTATAATAAGAAACGACATATATGAAAATTCTTAGGTGTAGGAAATGGGGGGGGGATGCACTGATAATTAAAATGCACTAACTTTCATCAATATCCACATAAAACAAACCTGATGCTTTAAGTAAGTTAGCAACAAACAAAGCGATTACTTAAATGCTGGAAAACAATGAAATATAACTTCTGATATATCCAGTAAAATACACTGTATTATAAACATTAGGTATAAACATTATTACCATCTATTTATATTAAGTAATAAGTTTTGAAAGACTTCATCAATAAGGGTGAATATGTTAAATAACTGTGTGCTATAATCTTTTACTGAGGTTTTATATATGATACATTCTACTTTACTATGATTGAATTGCTTGTCTTCTATCTTTCATGTAAGTATTAATTTCTTATACAATAAGTAGACATTCATATTGTATTTGTCTAATCTACAATAGTATAATATCTGTTCAAAATAAGATAAATATTGCTTATTCCTAATACAAATATTCTCCATATGATAATTCAATTTATGGAGCTCAGATATTCTGGATTGTCAAGGTATGAGTGATAATCTGATGGATTTAGGTTTATCCATCACATTAGGAATGATTTTCATTCCATGGCTAGTGCGGATCTTAGTTTTGTTAACATTTATTAATTTAAATTTGTTATTTCACAAAAACATTTTTAGTATGCCTGACCAAAACATTACTTTATTGGTAAACATTCAAAGTATAAAACTGATAATTTCCTTTAAAAGCTCAAACATATACTTTATAGTTATCAGAGAAAAATGTCTAATAGTCACAATAAAACAAAAAAATACATAGTCTAAATAACCTAAGATGGATTTAAATTTATTATCTTTAAATACCAATGGCCTAAACAATCCTAGCAAGAGATCAGATTTACTGAAATATTTAAAACTGAACAAAGCACAAATTGTCTTCCTTCAAGAAACTCATTTCAAAACTATTGACAATTACAAATGTAATCCTAAGGAATATATGATATTGGCACAATCCACTTATAAGATAAAGACAAAAGGGGTAACAACTTTATGGAAAACAAATGTAATTAACACAGAAATCATTTATAAGTATGAAGATAAAGAAGGCCTTATGGCATTAGTAATAGTTAAATATAATAATAGAATATGGACCCTAGCCAATTTATACTGGTTCCCAGGCATTGGAACAAGAACTGTTAAAAACACTTGGATTTAATTTCCAATAATTATAAAACTTAATACCCGTGGTAGTGGTGCTGCAGTAGCGTTGTCGCCTCACAGCAAGACGTTGTCCCGTTTGATTCTCACCTAGAGCATCTTCTGTGTGGAGGCATGCGTGAATGGCCGTGCCTTCGTTGAAGGTTGTGCATCAGGGCTGGTAACTCGGCACGTAAAAATCCACTACCAAACATTAGCGGACCGGAGTTCCGCTGTGGCAACCTTTAACCGGGATAAGCCGAAAGACACAACAACATAAAGGCAACTTAATATTAGGAGGAGATTTTAACTGTATATTTTATATTTCTGAAACTACAAATAAAAGACCACTGCATGCATCTGCTGTGTCAAAAGCTTTAAACAAGTGGGTAGAATCATTTCATCTTGTAGATACTTTCAAATTTAAAGAAGATAAATATTTGTTGTTTTCCCATCAATATTACAGATTTGGTACCCAAACTAGAATAGATAAAATATTTGCTGCCCATGATTTACACTCTAAAATCATTAATTTCTCAATCACTCCCTGCCCCTTTTCAGACCACAATTCATTGATACTAAAACTTCAAAATGGGTACAAATCATTAATCTTTAACTCCAGAATTCCAGCATATATAACTAAAATTAAAGAGTTCAAACTCTGATTATTATCTGAATTACAGTTCTTCTTAGATATTAATTACACCACAGAGATAAATAAAAGAATGATATGGGACTCATTAAAAGCTTATATATATGGTAAAATCCTAACCTGGTATAAAAAATCAGAGAATGGGATTCTGAATTATTAGATCTACAATCCAAACTATTGCCAGTAAAAGCTGAAAAAAAATCAAAATCATTTGGAGATGAAAAAGAAAGTAGAAGTATTAAACAATAAATACAACACAATTCTAACACATAAAACTAGTTTAGCTTTAGAAAAACTAAAAATGAATACATTGGCCCCTTCTCCCAAATATCTACATAATTTATCCACAAGAATCAAAATACAATCAAAAGCTAATAACATTAAAAGTATCTTCCATGAAAAGAAAGGGACAAATGTCTCGGATATAGGTGACATTCTTGATGACTATAGAAATCACTATATGGAACATTTCCAAAAAGAAAATATACATATTGATCAATTAAATCTAGATAAAAAATGTTTTAATATAAAAAAAATACCAGAAAAATTAAAACTAGATTTGTAAGCATCCATATCCTACACAGAAATTACAGATACAATAAAAGAGGGTAAAAATAATAAAGCTCCAGTATAGATGGCATAATTATGGAAATATATAAACTTTTTCATTCAAAGATACTATCCCTTTTCCATAAAACTCTATTAGAAATTCAGTCACAAGCTTTAATACCACTCTCTTGGAGATATTCTTTAATCACACCAATCCTAAAGGAAAACAAATCCCCAAACCTGTGTACCTCATATAGACCTATATAATTATTAAATAATAACTATGATGTATTTATGACAATATTAACTAACATAATGAAAATATCACTATCCAAAACAATAAATAATGATCAGACTGGATATATATAACATAGACACACAAATGACAATATTAAAAGGATAATTTCTCTTATAGATTATGTTAATAAAGAAAACAAAGAAACGCTCATAATTGGCTTAGATATAGAGAAAGCCTTTGGTTCCCTAAATTGGGACTATTTATTCAAAAGCCTAATGCGGTTTGAATTTCCCGTATCCTTTGTTCAACTCCTAAAGAATATATATGCAAATATTTTTATCATATGTCAGGTTAGGTCCTTTTAGCTCTGAATCTATACATATAACAAAAGGCACTAAACAAGGATGTCCCATGTCACCAGTTCTATTTGCTCTAGCTGTTGAAATATTGGAAGATTCAGTTTGTAACAATATAAAAATCAAAGGAATAGATGTTTATGAACAATACAATTCTAAAGTAATGCTATTTGCTGATGACATATTACTAACATTATCTAATACAAAAGAAACATTAGAAGAATTATATATATTATCTGACATATTTCACATGACTTCAGGACACCAGTTCAATAAATCAAAATCAAAATGTTTATTTTTAAATAAAAGAAGAACTGCAGACTAAGGGGGATCACATCATAGGGAAACAAGAATCTACCTTAAAATATCTAGGAATTGAGTTATGCAAGGATAATAATGAATTAGTCTCAAAAAACTACAATGCTATCATCAATACAATTAAAATCTCTAATTATTACATTGATTCATTTAGGAAAATTATTAATGCACATATAGATTTAAAAATCTGGTTTGATCTTTTAACACTATTTATAGTTACAAAGAACTTTCCATATAAAATATATGGAGAATTAATTCCTGGGAACAGAAAGGATTTGTTTGTTGGCTCCGATGTATCAAAGAACTAAAAGATTTAGATATGCAAGCAATAAAAACAACATACAAAATTCCACAACAGGACTGGCTAACTTTAGAGTATTCTGTCATATTCGCAAGATTTAAGTAGAATAATTAGCAATTCTTCATTTAAAGAAATACCTAAATTTATGAAATACAAATATGAAATCATATATAATGACTGACACAGGAAACAGTATTTCAAAATTTTACAAAAAACTATAAAACAACACCCAAAACCTCATATTGGAAATATATAACAAAAGGACACTCAATACAGTTAACTGAAGATATTAAAACAAATATCTTATTATCGATAAAATATACATCCTTTACATAATACTGGAAAGTTTTTAATTGGAAATGCTTGCACAGAGCATTCTTAACCCCAGACAGAATCAGTCATAAAAGGAATATGTTGGAGATGTGAGCAAGTACACAATGCAGATTGGAACCACATTTTCTTTGATTGTGTTAAAATTTTGCCATTTTGGAATGGTATTAATAACTTTCTATAAGCTTTATTTAATGAATCATTTTATTTAATTAAAGCTCTTGTATTATTAAATGTGAACGAAGGTCCTCATTTAAATTGGTCAAACATGTATTTAGTATGGACTATACTTGCAATTTTAAGAAAGTGCATAACAAGAAGATGGAATATAAACACAATACCAACTTTGGAAGACTTATACAGCCTACTGAAGACCAGAGCATTATTGGAAATTAAAATTAAAGAACTAAGAATTTATCCAAAGCCATTTATCAACATCCCTTGGGGAAAAGTCTTATTGTTGATTGACACTATACAATAAACTGATCAGACACTCTGATAATGGATTGGACATACTTATAAAGTGACTGTATACATTAAGATATTTTATAGTGTCAGGCTAATGTAAAGAGTGCACATAGTTATTTAAGATGTTATGCATAAATACTATGGAATTCATTCAAATGTATTTGAAAAATAAAAAAAAACTGAGAAAAAACAAGAATGACCCAAAAATGTAGAAGATAAAATTAGACATGAAGGAAGAGGAAAAAAGTGTAGTTGAAAAATAATTCCTGGAGATATACAATCAAATAAGTTATTACTCATACCTGAAACAGTCTGGAAAAAAAAAGTCTGGAAAAAAAAACTTTTGGTGAACTCTCATTACACACAGATCATAAAAATATAAATAATTTCTCCTATTAATGACACTGCATGTTTAGAAGTGATAGTTCACCACAAATCAAATGGACCCATAAAAAAGGGAATTCACAAACAGGATGCATGTCCCGCCACGAAAAAAAATGTTAAGTAAAGATATTTTTCAAGTAACTGTTTAGAAAAGGTGTGGTAAAGCATATGTGTGATGGGAGAGAGTACCTTGAACAACTGATTCATTTTTAAAGGAAGAATGGCAAAACTTTTAACTGGATTTCACTCTGCTGAAGACTTTTACAGCAGATCTGATTCAGGGGTTCCTATCACGAAATTGAACATTAAGAACTCTGAATACCGGAAGACCGAACTCGGTAGTTCAAAAGTTGAGAATGTCAAAGCAGCGGAAACCCGAATTCTTTCCCAGGGAAAGAATTCAATTGGCCATTTCTGCGGCTTTGGCATTTTCGGACCGGGTCAAGGTAAGTGTACGAATGGGTAGTGATGGACTTTAGGGTTAGGGTGCGGGTCAGGTAAGTGTGCAATAGTGACGGACTTTAGGGTTGGGGCGTGGGTGAGGTAAGTGTGCAGTAGTGACGGACTTTAGGGTTAGGGTGCGGGTCAGGTAAGTGTGCAGTACTGATGGACCTTAGGGTTAGGGCTGGGTTAAGGATAGTGCATAGATAGTGGTGTATGTTAGGTTTAGTGTAGGTTTTGAAGGTTTGGTGTGATTGTGTTATGTGTGTGTTTTCGGAACAGCAAATTTTTTTCCCTGGGAAAAAATTCGCTGTTTTGAAGTTTTGATGTTATCTGAATTCAATCTTCCAAGTTCGGACTTATGGTGTTCGACATTTTAGAAGTTTGATTTTGTGATATAGACCCTGGTTCAGGAGAAGGGGCAAATTTAAGGTGGTGTTGCTGTCATGAGTATACATTTTGAGTTTATTTTAAATAGTTAAACAATTGAAATAGTTACTGAAAATCATTTTACTACAGATAAAAAAGAAAAACAAATGTAGATATGTGTGTGTATGCAAGTGTGTTTGTGCTTGTGTTATGTCTATACATACGCACACCCATATACATACACATATATATCTATATGTGTGTTTATATGTGTGTGTGTGTGTGTGTGTGTGTGTGTGTGTGTGTGTGTGTGTGTGTGTGTCTGTGTGTCTGTGTGTGTGTGCATGTGTGCGCGCGCATAAGCAATCAAACAAAGTGGGGAAGGAGAAGGAGTATTTTCAAACTCCCTGAATCAGAATTGAGATAAATTGCTATGTAATGTAGAACTTTTTGAAAGCACTGGCCCTTGTCAAAGTCTAGAATCACAAACAAAAAAGTATATCCTTCAACTAGGACTTGAAGTCAGACCCTAAAGGTCACCCTTCAGCAGCTCTGCCATTAGGCTATTGGTGCAGCTGAGAACTGGCCAAGGATTTCGAGCTTCAGATCTTGCTCTCCCTCATAGATGTATTATTTCCACACAAACAGGCCCATAAGCACAGAAGAAGTGCAACTACACAATTTATTTATTTGTGTATATGCATACAGTGTTTATTTTAGATAATTGGCCAAGGATTTAGAGATTTAGATCTTGCTCTACCATATACATAGACATCTGTGCAGTGACAGAGACCTAGTTCAAAGCTCCAGAGAACACCCCTGCATTACCAGGCTATAATTCATACCACACCTTTTGACCACCTAACCTGGACCGAAACATTAAAGGCAGAGGCGTGTCCATATTCATTCAGGATATCCACATCTCCAAGCTAGTTGCTCAGCATAATGCATCCAAAATTATCCAAGTTCAACTAACTCTGGGCAAGAACGCAATCCAAATTGTAGCTTGCTACAGACCCCCCCACCATGCCCCAGGATTATCACTCCTCTTTTCTTGATACACTGGAAAATATTAGGATTCAACCCAACATCCTAATAATGGGTGATTTCAACTACCCCACCATTAACTGGGAAAACTACTCATGTACCAACTCTTTTGCTCAATGTTTTCTGGAATTCATCAATTCCAATACCTTGGATCAACTTGTCCACACCCCCACCAGGGGCAGCAGTATTCTAGACCTGGTCATCACCAACATGGGCGACCGGTGTTCCACACCAGAGGTCAATTCATCATTGGTCAGATCCGACCACAAGCTAATCACCCTAGACATCCACATACCACTCCCGCCCCCCATTAGGGAAAGAACCGTAAAAAATTTCTCCAAAACCAACTTCACACTTCTTAAGACAGAAGTAGCAAACTTCACGACACCCATGTAGATGGACAATAGAGGTACGACTGCTGAATCCTACACAAATGCACTTTATAAGCACTTACAAGAGTGCATGGATTGGCCTATCCCTAAAAGAACCAAGATGATATCCTCCAAAAAAAGGAAGCCAATCTGGTGGTCTTCTGCCATAAACAAACTCTACAACAGAAAAAAGAAACTGTTGCAAAAAAGAGTAAAATCCCATGATTGGAGGACCTCCCTGGTCAGCCTCAGTAAGAGGCTGAGATCCCTCATAAAATTCTCCAAAGCTAGTTATGAAAAAAATTGCCACTGATTCTAAAGACAACCACAAAACATTCTTTAGCTATGTCAAGAATCACAATGGCAGCACTCAGATCTGCTCTGAGTTACAGCACAATGGCACTAAATATACAGAACCAACTGATATTACCAACATCCTGGCAGACAGGTTTGGTGCTAACTTTACCCCCCCCTTCACCCCCTAAAGGGCCCATCTCTATACTGGAAGAATGCAAAGTTCCTGTAATCACGGCTGCACAGGTAAAAAACGCACTCTCCAAAGCCAATAACACAGCATCCATGGGACCTGACATCATCCCAGGCTGCCTTCTACATGAACTACAGAATGAACTGGCACCCCACCTAAGTACCATGTTCAGTCATAGCCTCACCTCAGGCTTTGTCCCCATTGAATAGCACACCATGACGGTTATCCCATTCCACAAAGGGGGAGCCACAACAGACCCCTGGAACTACCGCCCCATTAGCCTGATGAGCCTGGTCTGCAAGGCCATGGAACGTATCATCATGGAACTCATAAACAAAGACATTGGAGATCTCCAAACTCTGGACCCCACACAGTTCGGGTTTGTAAAAGGCAGATCATGTCTCCTAAACCTGATAGACTTCTTAGAAGCAGTCACCAAAGCCATAGATGAGGGTAAGATGGTTCACACAGCTTATCTAGACCTCGCCAAGGCATTTGACTCCATCCCCCACTCCAGAATTATAGATAAACTCACTAAACTAGGTATAAATCCCTATGTCACAAGATGGGTTGCCAACTGGCTTACTGACAGAACCCACACTGTGAAAGTTGCAGACTCCAAATCAGACTTCAGACCAGTGACAAGTGGAGTACCACAGGGTTTAGTCCTGGGTCCTCTCTTGTTTGGTATCTACTTCTCTGAAGTACAGGCTAACACAGAAGGTCTTTGGCTAACTAAGTTTGCAGATGACTGCAAACTAGGAGCCATCCTACAAAAGGGCCTCACTGAGACAGATGCCTGGTGTCAAAGCCATGGCCTCAAGCTCAATGCCAAAAAGTGCATTGTCATCCCCTTTGGTAAAAACTCTGTACCCATGAACTACCACATAGGCGGTAGTCTACTTAACACCAAAAGTGTGATAAGAGACCTTGGGACACAGATGGACAGTAGTCTCTCCTTTGATAATCACATCGCCATTGTGGTCAGGAAATCCTTCTACATGGCACACCTCATCACAAAAGGTTTCTCATCCAGAAAAAAAGAGGTCATTGTTCCCCTCTACTCATCACTCAGACTCATTATAGAGTACAACACCCCTTTTGGTATGTACCTCACAAGGCATCTACAACAACTGGAAAGGCCGCAGAAATACCTCACAAAGAGGATTACTGGCCTCAAACTGATGCTCTATGTAGACCGTCTCAAAAAACTCCAGCTTTACTCTGTCAAATATCGCCTACTCAGAGGCAATCTCTGCCTAACATACAAAGCTATGTCAAACCCAGAGAAAGGTGATATGTGTATACACATGTGTATAAAGTGTGTGTGTGTGTGTGTGTGTGTGTGTGTGTGTGTGTGTGTGTGTGTGTGTGTGTGTGTGTGTGTGTGTGTGTTTCCAAGGCACTCTAAGTCAAATTTGCCATATTTTATTTTAAAGATTTTATTTTAGTTTACTCCTGCAAATATTCATCAGGTACTGTGCTTTCAAGACTCAGAAATGGCAGATTTGTAACAGCGAGACTGAATAAGTGAAAATCGGACTTGCATATTGTTAAGTCTGAGATCACTATGCCTCTGGGTATTCCCTTTTCTCCAAGGTATGGCAATCTCACAATTATTGTACAGAAGTAGTGGGTTATTAGGGTGCAGCCCTCATATTCGGTGCTGCAGGGGGGCTTGCCCCCTCTTGCAAAAAGCAACTTGGAAAGATAAGAGAGATTTTCAATACTTACTGTTTCTTTTTTGTAATTACAGAACTCACAATATAGGGTCTCAGAATTACAGCAGAAAGTCACTGTTTTTGTTGTGTGACTTAGACTGAAATTACTAGGGTTTGAAGTATGGGTACAGTATACTAAACTGATATACGATTTAAATGCATCATCAAATGAACAGGATGATGAATGTAACCTCATTGTTTTGTTTTCTTGACATAGATGCCAAGAACTTCATTATTAAGATTTCTTGATGCAGATGCCAATAAATTAATCTCTATATTAAAGCTTGAGATGTGAGTCTTCATATCCTTGCTGAGAACACATATTCAAAGTTAATGACTGGAGGCCCAATCAAAATTTTGTGTAGTGCATGGAATGTAGTGATTATGCTCCAATATGTGGAAAAAAAATAAGTTAAATGCTAAAGTGACACGAGACCCAACCTTACAAATGTTAAGCACCCCCTGCCTAAGCTGTTATGGTCAGGTCTTGGGCTAGGCAGTTAAATCTGCCAGTACTGACCAGCAAATGACAGTAGTAGAAAAAAAGATTTGTCTCTCTCTGCTGTCTATTCTGATAATATGTCCCTGACTTCATGTTATAAACTTAGAAAGTTACTAGATTAACAAGCTGTGTTCTCCTACATTTTCCAAAGGATACAAAGTATGAAACTTAAATAAATGTCTTTATTTTATTAAATCATTCCTCAATAATTTGTTCAAAAGCCAAGGACTTTATGAAGAACAGACCAAACATATGAGGCAAAAATGTAGACATTCTGAAAAAATGTGGGCAGCTGAGAGGCATGGAAGGTAAGTGTAAACAAAAAGGGATTGTGTTGCGCTGCCTTTCTGACAGTGCTCTGTAAGTGCTTTATGGCTTTGAAAGATGGCAAAACACGTAACATTTTTTTCTGTAACTAGTAGTCGGATATGTATCCAGTCAGACTCTCCCCAGTCAACAAATGTAAAATAAATAAATAAAAAGCTCCATACACTACAAAGAATTATGATCGGGTCATTGATACTATTATTATGTGAACTTGACATGGAAGCTCTCAAGGTGATTTTCTGGGCATCCATGTTTTGAACACATAATAAGATGGTAAGGATGTCTGGACCACTCATAATCCTCTATGTAGTGCATTGAGCCTTATTTTGTCCATGAAGTAGTAGTTACAAAAAATAAAAAAATAAAGCACAAAGTGTTTTACTGGCTTTGAAAGCCAGTGAAGCCCTTAGCAAGCACAGGCAGTGTTCAATGCCTAGTGTTAGACAGTGCTTTAATGTCAGACCTCGTGTGCACTAGAGTAGCACTCAGGTTGCCTTTTTCTTGATATTGGAGTATAATCATGGTGGTCTATGAACTGCATAATGTTTCACGTGTGATCACCTAGATATGGTATCTATTCATGTTAGTAGATTTCTATAATTTGCATGATCTTTAGTGTTACTGATATGAAGAAGGTTGTATTTATTTATTTATTTATTAGAAACAAACAAATCTTGGAGGATGATAATGGAAATAACTAAGAAGCTGAAAAAACTGAACTGGCTAGTACCATAGAGTGTTTTAAGGCAAATATTTTATGCAGCTAGAGAGAACCAACTATAGCAGACTGTAACAGATACTTCAGAGGCAGAAAAGTGCTTGCATTGCTAATTTAGTATCTAACAATCAGGTTTGCAGGACTTATTGAAGCTTTTACCAAGGCAAGCAATAATCAGAGTACATCAGTTTAATACACTCACTTACTGGTAGACTAGAGCAGAAATAAGTACTCTACTCCCTCAGTAGTAAGCAAAGCATATCTGTGTCTTGGCAGAGCAACAGCCAACTGTTTTCAGTTATTCTGCTTTTTAAGACAGAGCTTCCAGTAACTTCCCTGCTGTTTACTGTGTTTTAGGCCTTTAAAGTTTACAAAACAGTGGGACAAAAATCCCTAAAAAAATAACAAGATTTCATGCAAACCTAATATGGTGTGCTCTGAGGAGATAAAGTAGCACTGTAATGCTACAGAAAAGTTGAAAATAGAAAAGTCTTGTTTTGTTTGAATGCAGCATTATATGAATCATTTTATAAGATGGAAATGTATTCTGATATGAAAAATGTGCCTAACACTGAACTTTTGGTATATACTGTCATTATTTAAATACCCATTTCCAGCAGATAAACATTCCCATTCAGCCTATACCATGTCTGAATACATCAGCTATTATTTATCTGTTTTGTGTTATATTCGCATTGGTTAGATTAACGGAAAGCTAATATACTTTCTTCTTTGTATGCTTCTTTATCTCCAAACAATGTACATTTTGGTGGTAGGGACAGGGTTTAAAATTAGGTTTGCATTATATTTCTGCAATTGCATTTAAGGTAACTGCATACCTAAAAATATGCAAGAAAAGAGAAGAACCTCTACTCTGTAGCCCATCAAACTAATTGCTTATTAAAGCTTACTTGCATCTTACAATCTCAGACAAGCTCACCTGATGGTCATTAAAGCACTGCTACTTAAACACAGAGCAACAGAGCTCTGCAACAGCATGCATGTTTTGAATAATAAGAAGCATAAATCAACAGTATAAAAATATGACAAAAAAACAGAACATTCTGCAAAATCAAGGACAGATGAAAAGCCACTGTAGTACTTGTGTCTACCTTGGATGGGGGAATACTCTGAACACTTACACTGCATAACTGCTCCTTGCTTTGCTTGGACACATCCAGAATGTGGTATTCTGAATTGGGCAGTTTTGTCATTATTGGTGCATGCATTTTGTTTCATTGAGCCAAAATCGGGGACAGTTGAGGGGTTTGGATATTCCTAATTCTATAAAGCAATTTATTTGCACTACCTCTCAATGCAGGAAATCTGGACAAGGCCAAATATATTGGGGGAACATACAAACAGTACTAAAAATTACTCTTGTATAAACTTAGACAGTTGATAGAATAACAAGTCTTACTTTAGCATGCATTTTTCTGAAGGTTATAAAGTCTGAAATTCAATGTCTGTCATTTCTAAATGATTTGCCAGAAAAATACAAATTTTATGAGGAACAAACCAAAAATAAGAAGCACAAATCTATTAATTCTGCAAAAATCTGGACAGTTAAGAGTTATAGTTCAGCAAGGCTGTCTGGGTTTGTCGTCCTTCCCCCCTCACAACATCATGGTCAAATGGAGCCTCCCCCTGCAGTGATTCCAATGTCCCATTACTTGGCTATTTCACCCCATTTACCATAAACACTGTAATATACATACTGCTTTACTTTTGTGATGATTTGGTTTTAATTTGAAAGTTTTATTTTGCATTTTACATCACAAAAACTAATAGACATCTGCTAAACAAAGCAATGCAGTCTCACAATGAAAATAGACTTAGCATTAAAACTTGTCTGCCCTTGAAACTCACATTCATTGAAACAGCATTGAACCCCCACAGTGAAAGAAAATACATTTTACAAGTGGCAGATAAAGATTAACGTTGGGCTGTTTTCAAATCATAGGCCCCCTTGCACACGAAACATACATGTGTTCTTTGATAAACCTTCCTGATTGTATTAAATTATATTCCTTGTATAATACAGCACAGTTGTTAGAGGGCATTTTAAATTTCTTGTTTTGAATATTTTTCCAGTAAACAATGAAACAAAATGCATGCACCAATAATGACGAAACTGCCCAATTCAGAACATTTCCATCATAAAAGTCTACTCAAATGTCTACACAATCTCTGAAAATGTAAACGTCATCTAAATAATTCCACATTAAAGAGATCTTCAACTAATGAAGAGGTTGCTGCTAGCAAACAACTTTATATTTCTTTGTTTGATCTACAAATAAAGTGTCCGTTGCCCTTGAGGAATAAATTGCCTATGTTACATTAAAAAAATGATAAACTAGTAATATCGCAATCGGGAATAGATAACAAACTGATAATAGGTTCATAGTTACTAGGCATCTTCACCAAAATGGACTGCATCATCCACCCCTTTACAACAGTATCAACAATGCATCTACATACTTTGGGAGTAGAACCCATAGCCTTCTTCATCAAAACCAAGTACATTACCTGTTGTGTTATTAACAATGCAAGTAGACTCAGCATAAGCAGCACTAAACTTCTCTTCCCCTGCATCTCTCAGCTCCTTGTAAAATCTACTTGACACTCTGCTGTATCTCTCAACTTTGCAGTACAAGAAATCTGGAAAAAGACAAAATTTATTTGGAGGGGGGGACAAAAGCCCAAAAACCAGGAACACATTTTAAACATTGCTTGTATAATCTTGGAAAGTTTCTATAATAAAATGCTGTTACCACCATACATTTTACTGCCAAGTCTTGTACCCAGGACCCTATGCAAAACAGTCAGAGCAACATACCACTATGCCAAATCATCTGTTTTGTGAAAGAGATAAAGACTGAAACTTAAATGGCTACCATTTAGTGAATTCAGTTTTCACCAAAGCTGTCAACCTCTTAGCACAAAACACCTGGACAAAGCCAGTAATGGAGGAATACAGCCCCCAAACATATTCAGTGAATAGAGTTCTCACCATAGCTCTCAACCTTAGCACAAAAAACCTGGGCAAAGCCAATAATGGGGGAATACAGTTACAAAAATAGGGACAAATTTCAAATATTCATCTTATAAACTTAGAAAAATGCTAAAATAAAATGTTTTGTGTTACCATGTACGTTCTGAAGAATATGAGGTCTGAAATTCAAATGCCTGTCATTTTAATTTATTTAACATTTGTTAACCAGGAAAGTCTGACTTGGAACAAAAGTCAATTCTTAGCAGAGGCCCAGGGAGAAACACTCCAGACACATGTCTTTGTAACATGGGAGGACACCAGAGCACCCAGAGGTAACCCACACAAACACAGGGAGGACATGCAGACTCCACACAGAGGACACCTCAGTCAAGAATCAAACCAGAGAACCTCTAGCTGTGATGCAACAAGTCTACCACTGCACCAACTATTTAATGAATTAAAAATTCAGACACCATAGATTGTATGAGGAACAGAACACAAATATGAAGCAGAAATGTGAAAGTTTTCATAAATGGTGGTGGTTAGGGAATTCAGGCTCTTGCTATCTGCACCCAAGGTACAGGGTTCAAGCATGAGGTATTCTCTAACCGCCATCAGGTATCCTGAGTTCTCTCTAGCCACCAGCGTATATATCAGCTGGGGCATTACCACACACACACACACACACACACACACACACACACACACACACACACACACACACACACACACACACACTGTTTCCCCCTGGAATACATTCAAATAACTACAACTTGTTTATCGTTTCCATCAAGTCCACTGAATGAGTTGTTTCCCATCTGATAATATCTTGAGCCGCCACTGCTCAATTTTTGCTGTTGTATAGTTTTCTTGATGTAATACTTCTCTCTACAATGCATACCTAAGAATTTATCATTCTACTTTATTGTGAATTTAATTATGTTAAATGCTCTGGAGCTTTTCTCCTCTGGTCTCCACTGAAAATGGGCTTCTGGCCCAGTTGAACCAACGTGCTTAACAAATGTCAAATAAATAAATGTTATTGTTGTGTTTTTTTTACTTTTCCCGGTTAGGAGTCGCCACAGTGGAACTCTGGTCCGCTAATGATTGGCAGTAGATTATTACATGCTGAGTTGCTGGCCCTGACGCACAACCTTCAACGAAGGTATGCCCATTCATGCATGTCTCCACACAGAAGATGCTCTAGCTGAGAATCGAACAGGACAACGTCTTACTGTGAGGTGACAATGCTACCACAGCACCACCACCGCAATGTCAAATAAATAAATAAGTAAATAAAATGTCTAGTATAAAAAATATAATCAAATTGTTTAGGAAAGTAAATAATTTAGTTTAGAAGTAAATACACATCATGCATTTATGGAACAAATTCATTTATACTCACATTTTTGCTAATTAAAAGTATTTTTTTTCTGTTCCTTATAAGTTCTTTACATGTGACTATTTTGAAAAGTTTAACTTCTTAAAACACACTAAATTGTAACTTCTTAAAACTCTCTAAAGTGTGAGCTTCAACTTGACCTTTAGAGAATCTATAGTTGAACTCGTTTACTTTTTAATGGACAAAATTCTACTGAAAAATGGTGTGCTGCAAGAGAAAGCCTGTGATGTCATAAACTCAGAACAGGTCTGCAGATATCCTAATTTTGATATGATGGATTTTTTCAATCAAAGCCCCCTTTATGAATCCAAAATCCTCGAGGAGCTAACTGTGATATTTTCCTAACTTCCACTTTTTATTTGGCTTATAATTTCAATGTTGTTGTTATTCTTACCTCTCATGAATGCTTATTAATAAAAATTAAATTATATTTAAACAGTGAATGCAGATAAGTAAAATATCTCTTCCCCCTATATTTTTTGTAAAGTATTTTTCCATAAATGCCACTTGTCAATACTGTCTGCCTATAACTGATGAACTGAATGTATTAGAGGATAGCACAAATCAGTTTTGATTGACATTGTACTAAACAGAGGAATTGAGTGGCAGCTACTAACTGTAGGTAATTTAGAAGACAATCAGTTAAAGCTATAGGTAATCATTCCCCATGTGGATTTCCTGCACGTGGTGGGGTCAGGTAACTGTATTTGTATTCAGAATGATTGAAGACAGCTGTGTTAATAGATTGCTTCTTCTGCTTCAGTTTCCAGGAGTTACACATGCTCAGTACTTACTCACGGGTATCCCTGTCAGTGATCACTTCTTATTCTACAACCTCAGGCAGTATTATTTCCAAAAGTGTTTACTTCTTATAAATCTATATGCACTCATTTAAAAAGTACTACTTTGTTGGATATTTCCTTTCAAAATACAATGTCATACCAAGATACAATGCTGGCACAGATTTGAAGCAATGACGGATGGCATCAGTCAGTAAAAAAATGAAATAAATCAAGAAACACATTTAATGGAAATAGTGTACAGATCCTACACAAAACAGAACTGATTCAGAAAATATTAATTTTGCATTGCTCTTAAACATTTTTGCTTGATACAAAGTCCAAAGATAAGCAAAAATGTTTTAGTATATGAGCATTGAAAATAAATGGTGAGATCTGCATGTTTGTGTGTGTGTGTGTGTGTGTGTGTGTGTGTGTGTGTGTGTGTGTGTGTGTGTGTGTGTGTGTGTGTGTGTGTGTGTGTGTGTTGCAGTGTGAGAATGCATTTATGCATGTGAGTGTGTATGAATGCATGTGTGTGTGTGTGTTCATCAGAATTATTCACAGAAAAATGCTCATGCACTTGTCATATTTGCAGTCTGTTAAATTATTTTTTTTTCTCCAGAAAAATGCTAAGCAATACAAAATTAATATTTCTAATATAACTGTGTTTTCCCTTGGTGTATTAGATAGATGGTGCAGTGTTTCAAAAATTAGGAGGGAACAAATCTATAACACAGACTCACACACACACACACACACACACACACACACACACACACACACACACACACACACACACACACACACACACACACACACACATGCGCGTGCGTGCCGTTTCCCCTGGAATACATTCAAATAACTACCTGAGAGAATTGTTTCCATCAAGTCCACTGAATGACTGATTTTCCATTTGATAAAGTCCACAGTTTGGTGCCGGAATGTATCATGCATGAATGGGCTGCCAGTTTCTGTTTCTCAGTGCCAGAACAGAGAACGCACAGACTGCAGACCTTGCAGTCCGATCCCCTTCCAGTCTATATGGTTGTAACTGCATTGACTTCTGGGGCTTCTGTAGACTGGTGCCTTCTTTCTGAATCCAGTCTGGTTAAACAGTAGTCCGGATTCAAGTTACTAAGCACGCATGCATGCATTCCAGGATTTTTTATTGTGGTTAATAGCTGTGGGGCTGCAGTACAATATCACGAGCCAATACTGTTATATTCCCTGTCACTGTTTTCTAGTTTATTTATCAAGCTCAGTATTAGTTTTTAACTAACTTGTCCTTGAGTCCTCTGTAAGCTGTGGTACAATTTCTTACCTTCAAGGTAACAAATATTGCTTCCTCTGATTGATAATAACACTATCTATGTTATTCTGTTCTCATTCATTATGTGGTGGTTTTGTTCCTCCTCTAAGTTTACTCATCCTGTCTCCCTTGTAATTGTAAGCCTCCTTATAGTAACACTTCAGTCGTAGACCTCTGCACCATGTTTCTTTGTCTATGATAATAACCAGTTAAAGTATAAGACTGCGGAACATTCTAGACTAACTGCAAGCACCTGTGGTGAGTACCCGAAACTATGCATGGCAAACAATCTTGCCTTTGTAAAAGTATTTGTAAATGTAATTGTTAAGTTAGCAGGACACTAGTACATGAGCATACAACAGTAATAAACACAAGTTAGGAGTAATAGTTGTCACAGCTGTACACAACTACAGACCAGTAATTTATTGAATAACATGTAATTTTCTTTATTTTCCAACACAGTTTTGTGCAATATATATTTATACAGGTATACTTCTTTGAAAATACTGTTTGGATCAGACTTTCAGTTTATAGAAATAATGACGTAAGAGTGAGTACTAATTGTTTGAAGTGGTGCTGTTATATAGGAACTCTACAATTCCAGGTATCCCAAATAGGTCAAACCATATATGTTAAGGGTAAATAGCTGTATCATATATCATTTTCAACAAACTTTTGCACATTAAGACATTTACATGCTATGTGAAAATGCACAATATTCTGTTAAAGACATTTCTAACATTGATGAAAATTAAAGTAGATACATTTATAAACGTCAGCTGCTCTAGTAATACAGCTTCTTGTAAAGATGCATTACTGTGACAGCTAGTATAGGTTCTTTTTCTTGTTGTTCTGAGTCCAGACCTTTAGCACTAACCGACCAAACTGTATTTCTAAATACATGATATGCTTTGCCAAGTGTTGCTGAATTTTTTATACAACTCCTTAACCATTTTATTCTGAGAACTTGGCACTGTTGCTCTTTGCTGTGAGTCCTCAGTCTTGACTTTTTGAAAGTAAATGTATGTATTGCCAAAAGGTAACTGTCAATGAGTGAATCTTTCTGCCAGACTATTCCATGGAGAAAGTTCTGTGACTTGTTAGCACACAGCGTAGCCCAGGTGAGGGTAGGTTTGGTATTATAGCGGAGGTCTTCACCTCACAGACAAAAGGTACAGGGTTTGATTCTAACCTCAGGATATTGGCTAGACTTGATATGGCTGTTCAGGGCAGTTAGTCTAGTATTCACCTACAACCTATAACCCACTGCTATACAGTTAGGCCAAACAAAGTTTGCTTTCCTATCCTCTTGTCTGGTGTATTTTATATTCTCTCAGGTACACTACACCCCATTCCAATCATCTTCCTTGGCTATGTTTGCCTTAAAAACTGAATCAATGAATACCTGCCTTGTAAGGATTACATAAGTTTATTTATCCAGCTAAATACTAGATGTATGTATCAAATAAACATCTGGCGCCATCTATACAAGTTGATTTCCTAATGTGCTATTTACCATTGTAAGTATATATATATATTGTTAATGCTTAAGGTTTGAGGTAAGGGAAACCACAGCTTCCAACTTCCAGGGGTAAACATATTTTCTACTTATGTAACCTTGGTGGTCTAGCCTCATAGAGGAGAAGTCCACCCAATAGTTTCTGAAATTTATGTGGCCATTTTAGATAACCCCAGTTGCAGTAAGTAGTTTAAACAAAACAGAACTATTGATTGATAATGTCAGCATTGAATCTGCTTTAATAATTTTCAGTTTTTTTTTTCTAAGAACTGGAATTTGATGGATGACTTGCTATGTCTCCTCCTTGACTAGTATAAATGTTTGCTAATGATGCATTTAAACCATGACTAAAGATGCTAGATCCTATCAAAAACAGATACAGACTGCCAAAGCAACATATAAATGTATGGTTACAAGTCCCGGTGAAGTCCAGATCCTGCTTCAACATGCACTGTGCAGCCATATGAAAAACCATATAGGGTAAAGCAAAGTAGCCTCATTGATGCCATGGATAGATAGTAACTCAATAAGTATTACAACATGTGGTAATAGTCAACCCCTCCCCTAATGTCATTGTACAGACTTCGACTGCATTTGTTTGGTCTCTTTTTCCTGTGATGGTCATTTGTTCAAACAGTTAAAACATTGCGTTCTGTTATACTTTAACACAAGGAAAATAGGATCCAGGAAGCCAGTAAACTGAGTCAACTGCAATAAAACTAGTAAAATCCAAAAAACACTCTGCACTCACAAATATCAATAAAAACTTTTAATCTTACAAAGCTTTCTGGGTTTCTCCCTTTATCAGTGTTTTTAACGGCTATTCTTTAACTCAGCTGACTACAAGTAATTGAAATGCATGCGGGCCTTACATTTTTCCTTGTGGTTTTGACTTTTACATTTGTGGCCATAGCAGTCCTCCTTAGGAATATCCCCTCTTCCAACTCCCAGTGGCTACCACTGTTTCCACCTCCTTCCTTTGCAGTGGTCAAACGAAGATAGAGAATAGTGTCTAAACTATTCACCGGTGTAGTCACTTTAAGTACTACTGCCGAGCTCAGCATTCTGTGCAATTTATGAAGCAAGCCTCTGTGAATAGTGTCTAAACTATTCACCTGTGTAGTCACTTTAAGTACTACTGCCGAGCTCAGCATTCTGTGCAATTTATGAAGCAAGCCTCTGTGAATAGTGTCTAAACTATTCACCTGTGTGGTCACTTTAAGTACTACCGCCGAGCTCAGCATTCTGTGCAATTTATGAAGCAAGCCTCTGTGAATAGTGTCTAAACTATTCACATGTGTAGTCACTTTAAGTACTACTGCCGAGCTCAGCATTCTGTGCAATTTATGAAGCAAGCCTCTGTGAATAGTGTCTAAACTGTTCACCGGTGTAGTCACTTTAAGTACTACTGTCGAGCTCAGTATTCTGTGCAATTTATGAAGCAAGCCTCTGTGAATAGTGTCTAAACTAATCACCTGTGTAGTCACTTTAAGTACTACTGCCGAGCTCAGCATTCTGTGCAATTTATGAAGCAAGCCTCTGTGAATAGTCTCTAAACTATTCACCTGTGTAGTCACTTTAAGTACTACTGCCGAGCTCAGCATTCTGTGCAATTTATGAAGCAAGCCTCTATGAATAGTGTCTAAACTATTCACCGGTGTAGTCACTTTAAGTACTACTGCCGAGCTCAGCATTCTGTGCAATTTATGAAGCAAGCCTCTGTGAATAGTGTCTAAACTATTCACCTGTGTGGTCACTTTAAGTACTACTGCCAAGCTCAGCATTCTGTGCAATTTATGAAGCAAGCCTCTGTGAATAGTCCCTAAACTATTCACCTGTGTAGACACTTTAAGTACTACTACCGAGCTCAGCATTCTGTGCAATTTATGAAGCAAGCCTCTGTGAATAGTGTCTAAACTGTTCACCGGTGTAGTCACTTTAAGTACTACTGCCGAGCTCAGCATTCTGTGCAATTTATGAAGGAAGCCTCTGTGAATAGTGTCTAAACTATTCACCTGTGTAGTCACTTTAAGTAATACTGCCGAGCTCAGCATTCTGTGCAATTTATGAAGCAAGCCTCTGTGAATAGTGTCTAAACTATTCACCTGTGTGGTCACTTTAAGTACTACTGCCAAGCTCAGCATTCTGTGCAATTTATGAAGCAAGCCTCTGTGAATAGTGTCTAAACTATTCACCGGTGTAGTCACTTTAAGTACTACTGCCGAGCTCAGCATTCTGTGCAATTTATGAAGCAAGCCTCTGTGAATAGTCCCTAAACTATTCACCTGTGTGGTCACTTTAAGTAATACTGCCAAGCTCAGCATTCTGTGCAATTTATGAAGCAAGCCTCTGTGAATAGTGTCTAAAATGTTCACCGGTGTAGTCACTTTAAGTACTACTGCCGAGCTCAGCATTCTGTGCAATTTATGAAGCAAGCCTCTGTGAATAGTGTCTAAACTATTCACCTGTGTAGTCACTTTAAGTACTACTGCCGAGCTCAGCATTCTGTGCAATTTATGAAGCAAGCCTCTGTGAATAGTGTCTAAACTATTCACCTGTGTAATCACTTTAAGTACTACCGCCGAGCTCAGCATTCTGTGCAATTTATGAAGCAAGCCTCTGTGAATAGTGTCTAAACTGTTCACCGGTGTAGTCACTTTAAGTACTACTGCCGAGCTCAGCATTCTGTGCAATTTATGAAGCAAGCCTCTGTGAATAGTCTCTAAACTATTCACCTGTGTAGTCACTTTAAGTACTACTGCCGAGCTCAGCATTCTGTGCAATTTATGAAGCAAGCCTCTGTGAATAGTGTCTAAACTATTCACCTGTGTAGTCACTTTAAGTACTACTGCCGAGCTCAGCATTCTGTGCAATTTATGAAGCAAGCCTCTGTGAATAGTGTCTAAACTGTTCACCGGTGTAGTCACTTTAAGTACTACTGCCGAGCTCAGCATTCTGTGCAATTTATGAAGCAAGCCTCTGTGAATAGTCTCTAAACTATTCACCTGTGTAGTCACTTTAAGTACTACTGCCGAGCTCAGCATTCTGTGCAATTTATGAAGCAAGCCTCTGTGAATAGTCCCTAAACTATTCACCTGTGTAGTCACTTTAAGTACTACTGCCGAGCTCAGCATTCTGTGCAATTTATGAAGCAAGCCTCTGTGAATAGTCTCTAAACTATTCACCTGTGTAGTCACTTTAAGTACTACTGCCGAGCTCAGCATTCTGTGCAATTTATGAAGCAAGCCTCTGTGAATAGTCTCTAAACTATTCACCTGTGTAGTCACTTTAAGTACTACTGCCGAGCTCAGCATTCTGTGCAATTTATGAAGCAAGCCTCTGTGAATAGTGTCTAAACTATTCACCTGTGTAGTCACTTTAAGTACTACTGCCGAGCTCAGCATTCTGTGCAATTTATGAAGCAAGCCTCTGTGAATAGTGTCTAAACTATTCACCTGTGTAGTCACTTTAAGTACTACTGCCGAGCTCAGCATTCTGTGCAATTTATGAAGCAAGCCTCTGTGAATAGTGTCTAAACTATTCACCTGTGTGGTCACTTTAAGTACTACTGCCAAGCTCAGCATTCTGTGCAATTTATGAAGCAAGCCTCTGTGAATAGTGTCTAAACTATTCACCTGTGTAGTCACTTTAAGTACTACTGCCGAGCTCAGCATTCTGTGCAATTTATGAAGCAAGCCTCTGTGAATAGTGTCTAAACTATTCACCTGTGTAGTCACTTTAAGTACTACTGCCGAGCTCAGCATTCTGTGCAATTTATGAAGCAAGCCTCTGTGAATAGTGTCTAAACTATTCACCGGTGTGGTCACTTTAAGTACTACTGCCGAGCTCAGCATTCTGTGCAATTTATGAAGCAAGCCTCTGTGAATAGTGTCTAAACTATTCACCTGTGTAGTCACTTTAAGTACTACTGCCAAGCTCAGCATTCTGTGCAATTTATGAAGCAAGCCTCTGTGAATAGTGTCTAAACTGTTCACCGGTGTAGTCACTTTAAGTACTACCGCCGAGCTCAGCATTCTGTGCAATTTATGAAGCAAGCCTCTGTGAATAGTGTCTAAACTATTCACCTGTGTAGTCACTTTAAGTACTACTGCCGAGCTCAGCATTCTGTGCAATTTAACATAACGAAGCACACATACCTTTTTCTGCAACCCACTACTGATGTAAATGCTTCATCATGAATTTAGTCTTCATTGATTCATTGAATGTACACGTGTTCAAGAAAGCTTTTTTCCATTTGGTGACTATGGCTAACATTTTATTCACTGGTTAGTTGTGTGTGGCCATCTGAGGATTATCACAGTTGTTTTTCTGTCACAGGTCCTTTTTACTGCTGCTCAGTGCCCTCCCTCAAGTCCTGCACATATTTTTTTCAATTGTCCTTTTAGGTTTACTTCTTCTTTCAGGTTCAGATTTCTATAGGGATTTCAATACCTTTTGGTCCTCTGTACTGGCCAGTCAGTTTAATTTTTCTTAATGACCAAAACCATCTGTCTTGATAGTTTAAATGTTGACAAGTGCTACATATTCACTCCTTCACAAAGGATTTGCCCTGTTTTTGAATGAAACCCCCAGATTCAGTGTGTGTAAGCATTTGTTTTCTGAAATAAGCCCTTTTTATTTTATTTGTTACATTAATTATTTATGTGGGTAAGCACTGGACACAAGTGGCCCTCTTTTGGGAGTGATCTGGGAGGACTGCTTGTTTAAATGATTTGCTCAGTGTCACACAGTAGATAACTAGAAAGTTAATGGAATCAAACCATGGACTACACACTAATAGAAGCAGTTTATTAACAGAAGGATGAACCATTTATTATAAGTAAATTTAGATACTTAGCTAAATTAAAACAAAAAGGCCCATCACATATACAAAGATATAAAAGTACTCTCCGGCCTCTCTCCTTATACCCCCCCAGCAGCATCTTTCATTCCTCACCTCGACTTTACCATCTAACTTTTCTCCCCTCCCAGTTATGTTTGAATACTGTAACCAGTCCACATGATGCAATTCATTCTGCACAGATGCTACAGTTTGGGACAAAAACACAAACATACATTTTGTCAGCAGATAAATCAGATGGCCTGCCAGCTATACCTGCTTATCTAACTACTGAACATGCTGCAAATCTTAATGGAGGTTGAAAAAGTTTCCCCTCTCAACAAGAAATTCACCATTTCTTTTCAGCCTTTCAACCTTAAATCTTGCCCATAGATCCTACTCTCTGTTTCTCAATATGTATTTTACAATCTTGGATGTGTAGACCAATTTCACCCTGTCCTTTTTCTATTGCATGTAGCACACATCCAGAGTACACATTCTCACAGCTCGGTTGCTGCTGGTAGAAAAGCTTCTTGCACTGGATGCAGGTATAGTACTCATTCTATTTGCATATTTTGCCCCACCCCACTTCAAAACAGCTGTGTTCATTGAATATTACATTTCCATTCTGCTAACTCCATGTCAACATCCACGTACTGTGCCCATCTCTTCTCCATTCCGTAATGCTGTTATGGATTTGGTGCCAAGGAGCCAAGGCATCCAACAATTTTCTGGCATTTGAGAGTTTATATCAGTGCACTCCTGCTGCCAAGAATCATGGTGTTCAGCATAACTTCTTTCCTCCTGAAGTTACTCAACCATCTCTGCCCATCCTTTCTCCTTACCCCATGAAGAAGCCTATAAGCGTTTGTTGTTTTTAGGCTATTATTAGTAGCACATCTAGTTAGTATGATGTTTATACATACATTTGCCACTATTTTTGTCTGACTGTGAGAAATCTGTGAGTTGTACATAATATAAACCTATAATTTTTTAATAAGGAACATGAGACTGCAGGGTTGTAGACTCTGAAATGTCCATATTGGTTGAAAATATTTTAAGAATTGTGCTTGATTTTTTTTTTGTATAATGTGCTCGCAGCTATCTTCTGGGAAGTACATCAAATATCTATATGGCAGAAAATGTACAGCAACTATAATATGCATGCAACAACATATAACTATTTTGCTATCCTTAGTTGTAGTGGGTAAATAGAAAGACTTTGTGTGTTTCTTTTTTTTTGGGGGGGGGGGGTACCTCTATTAAGTGTGTAACTGTTTGCATAGAATCTATTATCAGCTTCATCCTTTTTGCTACTATATAAAGGTTGTTAACCAGAAGGAAAAAAGAAAAAAAAAAAACATTAAGTAAAGGTCAGAACTGGATTATCTGATACAAAACGATCAAACTAGTAAAATGGTCTATCGAAGACACAACAGTACACGGCAGCACTCTAAAAATAAAATCTTGTTTAATACAATATAAACGGACAAAACATTCAAATAGTACTTAGCGCTTTCACCCAGTTCTATACCGGGTTTCATCAGAGTGTTTTAGCATATGGAGCAGTTCATTTTAAATACTTTGCCAAAAACAATTTCCGTTCTTACAATCAATGTGCTGATGATACAATTATTTAATTATATAATTAAACCTTTAAAGGGGTATATCAAGTAATAAAATCTGCATATGTTAAATAAACTTTTATAGAAATGCAATATAAACTGTATAACCCCGGACATAGAAATCCAAAATTAATATCTAATGTAAAATAAATTAACTTTCTGTATAAATATATAACACATCTAAAATTGTCTTGAAAAAATAAAAAAGGCCTGTATTATATATATAACTGTATATGTAACTATATATGTATACAAACTACATGAAAGTCAATAAAGTTAATATAGAACACATATAACTTTGTTTCTACTTCTAAAACAATATAGTTGGATGTATGTAAACACAAAATGTCTAGCTTTCTGACATGTAAACTTATAGACATAAAATATGTCTCTAAATAAAAAATTTTTTAAAAAGTTGATATTTAAATACGTGTATGTTAAAAACCTATGTATATAAATAAATAAAGTGAACAATTTATGCATCTAAAATCCTTAATAAATAGTTATAATAAATAGTTCTTAATAAAATTTATGTATATATAATGTACGTGAATAAGAAGCCAATAATAAACTTAAATAATACATGATTTCATTCTCAAGAAGCTACTAATAGATATATATTCGTTTATGCCTGTTTTTTTACATGCATTAAGCCTAAACTGCCATAAACATTCCTTCATCTCCAACAAGTTGTTGACATTACCCTCCTTTACTGTAGTTTCAGGCACTCTATCTAGTACGAAAAACAACATTTTTTTAAAATTTGGACACATTGTACTATGCATATATAGAGCATTTGTTGTTTTTTTATTTTTTATATCTCTATTGTGTTCACATATCCTCTCCCTCCCTTGGAGATGAAGGAATGCTTATGGCAGTTTAGGCTTAATGCATGTAAAAAAACAGGCATAAATGAATATATATCTATTAGTAGCTTCTTGAGAATGAAATCATGTATTATTTAAGTGTATTTTTGGCTTTTTATTCACATACATTATATATACACAATTTTATTAAGAATTTTCTATTATAACTATTTATTAAGGATTCTAGATGCATATAAGTGTTTAATTTATTTATTTATATACATAGGTTTTTAATATACACATGTATTTAAATATCAACTTTTAAAAATTTTTATTTAGAGACATATTTTATGTCTATAAGTTTACATGTCAGAAAGCTAGACATTTTGTGTTTACATACATCCAACTATATTGTTTTAGAAGTAGAAACAAAGCTCAGCATTCTGTGCTGCAATTTATGAAGCAAGCTCTCTGTGTGAATAGTGTCTAAACTGTTCACCCGGTGTGAAGCGAATCACTTTAAGTACTACTGCCTGAGCTCAGCATTCTGCCGCAATTTATGAAGGAAGCCTCTGTGAATAGTGTCTAAACTATTCACCTGTGTAGTCACTTTAAGAGTAATACTGCCGAGCTCTCAGCATTCTGTGCAATTTATGAAGCAAGCCTTACTCTGTGAATAGTGTCCCTAAAACTATTCACCTGTGTAGTCACTTTAAGTACTACTGCCAAGCTCAGCATTCTGTGCAATTTATGAAGCAAGCCTCTGTGAATAGTGTCTAAAACGCTATTCACCGGTGTAATCACTTTAAGTACTACTGCTGCGAGCTCAGCATTCTGTGCAATTTATGAAGCAAGCCTCTGTGAATAGTCCCTAAACTATTCACCTGTGTGGTCACTTTAAATACATGCTGCTAGCTCAGCATTCTGTGCAATTTATAAAACAAGCCTCTGTGAATAGTGCGTCTAAAATGTTCACCGGTGTAGTCCGCACTTTAAGGACTCACTTTACTGCCGAAAGCTCCCAGCATTCTGTGCAATTTATGTAGCTATGAAGCCTCTTGGTGAATAGTGTCTAGGCTATTCACCTGTTAATAATCTTTAAGTACTACTGCGAGCTCCAGCATTCTGTGCAATTTATGAAGCAAGCCTCTGTGAATAGTGTCCTGAACTATTCACCCGTGTAATCACTTTAAGTACTACCGAGCTCAGCCTCTGTGAATAGTGTCTAAACTGTTCATGTGAGTCACTTTAAGTACTACTGCCGAGCTCAGCATTCTGTGCAATTTATGAAGCAAGCCTCTGTGAATAGTGTCTAAACTATTCACCGTGTGTAGTCACTTTAAGTACTACCACGCCGAGCTCAGCATTCTGTGCAATTTATGCAAACAAGCCTCTGTGAATAGTGTCTAAACTATTCACCTGTGTGAATCACTTTAAGTACTACAGCCGAGCTCAGCATCTCTGTGCAATTTATGAAGCAAGCCTCCCTTGAATAGTGTCTAAACTATTCACCTGTGTGTAGTCACTTTAAGTACTACCTTGACTCAGCATTCTGTGCAATTTATGAAGCAAGCCTCTGTGAATAGTGTCTAAACCCATTCACCGTGTAGTCACTTATACTAATGCCGAGCTCAGCATCTCTGCAGCAATTTATGAAGAAGCCTCTGTGAACAGTGCCCAAACCATTCGCCACCTGGTGTGGTCACTTTAGAGTACTACTGCCGAGCTCAGCATCTCTGTGCAATTTATGAAGAAGCCCTGTGAATAGTCTCTAAACTATTCACCCTTGAGCACACTTTAAGTACTACTGCCGAGCTCAGCATTCTGTGCAATTTATGAAGCCTCTGTGAATAGCGGGGTTCAAACCTGTCACCGTGTAGTCACTCCTTGCTACTCACTGGTCGAGCTCAGCATTCCTGTGCAATTTATGAAGGAAGCCCCAGAACAGTCCCTAAACTATTCACCTGTGTAGTCACTTTAAGTACTACTGCCGAGCTCAGCATTCTGTGCAATTTATGAAGCGAGAGCCTCTGTGAATAGTGTCTAAACTATCTCACCTGTGTAGACCACTTTAAGTACTACTGCCAGGCTCAGCATTCTGTGCAATTTAGGCAAGCGTTCTGTGAATAGTGTCTAAACTATTCACCTGTGTAGTCACTTTAAAGTACTACTGCCCGAGCTCAGCATTCTGTGCAATTTAGCAGTTTCCTGTGAATAGTCCTAAACTATTCACCTGTGTGAATCACTTTAAGTACTAGACTGCTGCCTGAAGCATTCTGTGCAATTTATGAAGCAAGCCTCTGTGAATAGTGTCTAAAATGTTCACCGGTGTAGCCACTTCAGTACTACTGGTCGTAGCCTGAAAGCATTCTAAAATTTATGCATAGTTTCCGTGAATAGTGTCTAAACTATTCACCTGGGTGTAGTCACTTGCCACCACTGCCGAGCTCAGCATTCTGTGCACCGATGAAGAAGCCTCTGTTAGTCCTATTCACCCGTGTGGTAATCACTTTAAGTACTACTGGAGCTCAGCATTCTGTGCAATTTATGAAGCAAGCCTCTGTGAATAGTGTCTGGAAACTATTCACCTGTGTAGCCAATCACTAAAGTACTACTGCCGAGCTCAGCATTCTGTGCAATTTATGAAGCAAGCCTCTGTGAATAGTGTCTAAACTATTCACCTGTGTAATCACTTTAAGTACTACTGCCGAGGCTCTCAGCATTCTGTGCAATTTATGAACAAGCCTCTGTGAATAGTGTCTAAACTATTCACCTGTGTAGTCACTTTAAGTACTGCTACTCGCTTAAGCTCAGCATTCTGTGCAATTTATGAAGCAAGCCTCTGTGAATAGTGTCTAAACTATTCACCTGTGTAGTCACTTTATACTACTGCGAGGCTCAGCATCTCGTGCAATTTATGACAAGCCTCTGTGAACTATTCACCTTATTAGCCATTCCACTTTAAGTACTACTGCCGAGCTCAGCATTCTCAGCAATTCTATAGCGTTTGACAAGCCTCACCTGTGAATAGTGTCTAAACTGTTCACCGGTGTGAAGTCACTTTAAGTACTACTGCCGAGCTCAGCATTCTGTGCAATTTATGGAAACCTTAGCAGTTTCTCTGTGAATAGTGTCTAAACTATTCACCTGTGTAGTCACTTTAAGTACTACTGCCAAGCTCAGCATTCTGTGCAATTTATGGAAGCAAGCCCCTGTGAATAGTGTCTAAACTGTTCACCTGTGTAGTCACTTTTGCTACTAATGTCGAGCCTCCAGCATTCTGTGCAATTTATGAAGCAAGCCTCTGTGAATAACAGTGTTCAAACCATTCACCTTTTAAGTACATTCTGTGCAAATGAAGAAGTTTCGTGAATAGTGTCCAAACTATTCACCTGTGTAGTCACTTTTAAGTACTACCGCCGAGCTCAGCATTCTGTGCAATTTATGAGCAAGCCTCTGTGAATAGTGTCTAAACTATTCACCCGTGTGTAATACTTAAGTACTCACTGCCAAGCTCAAAGTACATTCTGTGCACTTATGAAGCAAAGTTTCGTGAATAGTGTCTAAACCATTCACCTGTAGTCACTACACTCACTGCCGAGCCTGGTGCGGCCTGCACAAGAAGTGTTTCAGAATAGTGTTCAAAACTATTCCACCTGTGTAGTCACTTTGGCCACTGCCGAGCTCAGCATTCTGTGCAATTTATGAAGCAAGCCTCGTGAATAAAGGCTCCAACTGTCTCACCGGGTGTAGTCACTTTATACTACCGTCGAGGCTTCAAAGCTCCCTGCAATTTATTTAGCGAAGCCCTGTGAATAGTGCTTAAACCATTCACCCGTGTAGTCACTTTAAGCACTACCGCCAAGCTCAGTATCCTGCACCCTATGAAGCAAGCTCTCGTGAATAGTGTTCAAACTGTTCGAATGGTGTAGTCAAGCACCACCGGTGCCAGCATTTCAGCACCCTATAGGTTAGAAGCCCCCGTGAATAGTGTCTTTTTTAAAATTATTCACCTGTGTAGTCACTTTAAGTACTACTGCGAGCTCCAGCATTCTGTGCAATTTAACATAACCTAAGCATAGCACACATACCATTGGCTTTTTCTGCAACCCACTACTGATGTAAATGCTTCATCATGAATTTAGTCTTCATTGATTCATTGAATGTACACGTGTTCAAGAAAGCTTTTTTCCATTTGGTGACTATGGCTAACATTTTATTCACTGGTTAGTTGTGTGTGGCCATCTGAGGATTATCACAGTTGTTTTTCTGTCACAGGTCCTTTCTACTGCTGCTCAGTGCCCTTCCTCAAGTCCTGCACATATTTTTTCAATTGTCCTTTTAGATTTACTTCTCCTTTTAGGTTCAGATTTCTATAGGGATTTCAATACCTTTTGGTCCTCTGTACTGGACACTGTCAGTTTTGAAGTCAGTTTAATTTTTCTTAATGACCAAAACCATCTGTCTTGATAGTTTAAATGTTGACAAGTGCTACATATTCACTCCTTCACAAAGGATTTGCACTGTTTTTGAATGAAAACCCCAGATTCAGTGTGTGTAAACATTTGTTTTCTGAAATAAGCCCTTTTTATTTTATTTGTTACGTTAATTATTTTTGTGGGTAAGCACTGGACACAAGTGGCCCTCTTTTGGTAGTGATCTGGGAGGACTGCTTGTTTAAATGATTTGCTCAGAGTCACACAGTAGATAACTAGAAAGTTAATGGAATCAAACCATGGACTACACACTAATAGAAGCAGTTTATTAACAGAAGGATGAACCATTTATTATAAGTAAATTTAGATACTTAGCTAAATTAAAACAAAAAGGCCCATCACATATACAAAGATATAAAAGTACTCTCCGGCCTCTCTCCTTATACCCCCCTCCCCCCAGCAGCATCTTTCATTCCTCAACTCGACTTTACCATCTAACTTTTATCCCCTCCCAGTTATGTTTGAATACTGTAACCAGTCCACATGATGCAATTCATTCTGCACAGATGCTACAGTTTGAGACAAAAACACAAACATACATTTTGTCACCAGATAAGGATCAGATGGCCTGCCAGCTATACCTGCTTATCTAACTACTGAACATGCTGCAAATCTTAATGGAGGTTGAAAAAGTTTCCCCTCTCAACAAGAAATTCAGCATTTCTTTTCAGTCTTTCAACCTTAAATCTTGCCCATAGATCCTACTCTCTGTTTCTCAATATGTATTTTACAATCTTGGATGTGTAGACCAATTTCACCCTGTCCTTTTTCTATTGCATGTAGCACACATCCAGAATACACATTCTCGCAGCTGGGTTGCTGCTGGTAGAAAAGCTTCTTGCACTGGATGCAGGTATAGTACTCATTCTATTTGCATATTTTGCCCCACCCCACTTCAAAACAGCTGTGTCCAGTGAATATTACATTTCCATTCTGCTAACTCTATGTCAACATCCATGCACCGTGCACATCTCTTCTCCATTCCGTAATGCTGTTATGGATTTGGTGCCAAGGAGCCAAGGCATCCAACAACTTTCTGGCATTTGAGAGTTTATATCAGTGCACTCCTGCTGCCAAGAATCATGGTGTTCAGCATAACTTCTTTCCTCCTGAAGTTACTCAACTGTCTACCCCTTACTTCTGCCCACAGTTTCTCCTTACCCCATGAAGAAGCCTATAAGCGCTTGTTGTTTTTAGGCTATTATTAGTAGCACATCTAGTTAGTATGATGTTTATACATAAATTTGCCACTATTTTTGTCTGATTGTGAGAAATCTGTGAGTTGTACATAATATAAACCTATAATTTTTTAATAAGGAACATGAGGCTGCAGGATTGTAGACTCTGAAATGTCCATATTGGTTGAAAATATTTTAAGAATTGTGCTTGATTTTTTTTGTATAATGTGCTTGCAGCTATTTTCTGGGAAGTACATCAAATATCTATATGGCAGAAAATGTACAGCAACTATAATATGCATGCAACAACATATAACTATTTTGCTATCCTTAGTTGTAGTGGGTAAATAGAAAGACTTTGTGTGTTTCTTTTTTTTGAGATACCTCTAATTATGTGTAACTGTTTGCATAGAATCTATTATCAGCTTCATCATTTTTGCTACTATATGAAGGTTGTTAACCAGAAGGAAAATAGAAAAAAAAAACATTAAGTAAAGGTCAGAACTGGATTCTCTGATACAAAACGATCAAACTAGTAAAATGGTCTATCGAAGACACAACAGTACGGCAGCACTCTAAAAATAAAATCTTGTTTAATACAATATAAGCGGACAAAACATTCAAATAGTACTTAAGCGCTTTCACCCAGTTCTATACCGGGTTTCATCAGAGTGTTTTAGCATATGGAGCAGTTCATTTTAAATACTTTGCCAAAAACAATTTCCGTTCTTACAATCAATGTGCTGATGATACAATTATTTAATTATATAATTAAACCTTTAAAGGGGTATATCAAGTAATAAAATCTGCATATGTTAAATAAACTTTTATAGAAATGCAATATAAACTGTATAACCCCGGACATAGAAATCCAAAATTAATATCTAATGTAAAATAAATTAACTTTCTGTATAAATATATAACACATCTAAAATTGTCTTGAAAAAATAAAAAAGGCCTGTATTATATATATAACTGTATATGTAACTATATATGTATACAAACTACATGAAAGTCAATAAAGTTAATATAGAACACATATAACTTTGTTCTACTTCTAAAACAATATAGTTGGATGTATGTAAACACAAATGTCTAGCTTTCTGACATGTAAACTTATAGACATAAAATATGTCTCTAAATAAAAATTTTTAAAAGTTGATATTTAAATTGTATGTTAAAACCTATGTATATAAATAAATAAAGTGAACAATTTATGCATCTAAAATCCTTAACAAATAGTTATAATAAATAGTTCTTAATAAAATTTATGTATATATAATCTACGTGAATAAGAAGCCAATAATAAACTTAAATAATACATGATTTCATTCTCAAGAAGCTACTAATAGATATATATTTTTATGCCTGTTTTTTTACATGCATTAAGCCTAAACTGCCATAAAAATTCCTTCATCTCCAACAAGTTGTTGACATTACCCTCCTTTACTGTAGTTTCAGGCACTCTATCTAGTACGAAAAACAACATTTTTTTAAAATTTGGACACATTGTACTATGCATATATAGAGCATTTGTTGTTTTTTTATTTTTTATATCTCTATTGTGTTCACATATCCTCTCCCTCCCTTGGAGATGAAGGAATGTTTATGGCAGTTTAGGCTTAATGCATGTAAAAAACCAGGCATAAACGAATATATATCTATTAGTAGCTTCTTGAGAATGAAATCATGTATTATTTAAGTGTATTTTTGGCTTTTTATTCACATACATTATATATACACAAATTTTATTAAGAATTTTCTATTATAACTATTTATTAAGGATTTTAGATGCATAAATTGTTCACTTTATTTATTTATATACATAGGTTTTTAACATACACATGTATTTAAATATCAACTTTTTAAAAAATTTTTTATTTAGAGACATATTTTATGTCTATAAGTTTACATGTCAGAAAGCTAGACATTTTGTGTTTACATACATCCAACTATATTGTTTTAGAAGTAGAAACAAAGTTATATGTGTTCTATATTAACTTGACTTTCATGTAGTTTGTATACATATATAGTTACATATACAGTTATATATATAATACAGGCCTTTTTTATTTTTTCAAGACAATTTTAGATGTGTTATATGTTTATACAGAAAGTTAATTTATTTTACATTAGATATTAATTTTGAATTTCTATGTCCGGGGTTATACAGTTTATATTGCATTTCTATAAAAGTTTATTTAACATATGCAGATTTTATTACTTGATATACTCCTTTAAAGGTTTAATTATATAAATAAATAATTGTATCATCAGCACATTGATTGTAAGAACGGAAATTGTTTTTGGCAAAGTATTTAAAATGAACTGCTCCATATGCTAAAACACTCTGATGAAACCCGGTATAGAACTGGGTGAAAGCGCCAAGTACTATTTGAATGTTTTGTCCGTTTATATTGTATTAAACAAGATTTTATTTTTAGAGTGCTGCCGTGTACTGTTGTGTCTTCGATAGACCATTTTACTGGATTATCTGATACTTTACTCCTTGGAAGGTTTGTAGAATGTAGCATGGATAGTGGTTCACTGAAGGGAGAAGGATTTGAAAGAATGGTGTTAATGGGATGTCTCCAGGTGTGAACTCTTTACAAGATATCCACCCAGAGATCAGAATGAATGACCTTTTCACTAAAGACTATTGGAACTGTCAGGCATAATTTTACTATTTCAGTGAGAGCTGTCCAGGACTTTACTGAGCATGGACCAGCTAGCTGCTTTGTACCAGTGAAATGATTTCTGCATCTGTATCTCTGCATCTTCTTTATGTAACATTTAGTATAGTTAGAACCCAGTAAGTCTTCCAGTTTGATATAGCTAGGAAAATGTAGCTGGTTAGACAGATTCTTCTTGAATGCATACTATCATTTGAATCTGGTTAAATACTTCTACATGTATTTAACTTCTAAATGTACTATCCAAATTACTTTTATGTCTTTTATTTATTTATTTTAAATGCTGGTGGCTGATTTATTTCCTATACTTATTTATTAAGTGATAAGGGGGCATTTACTGTGTTTGGTGACTAGCTGTTGGAATCCACTTCTAACTGGCCAGAGTGCTCTGCTATACACCACCATCATTGTTTGTAGTTACTTGATTTATTTCACAAGAGTGCAACAGTAATTGAAGTTCTCCAGATGGGTAATATGGAGTGGTGGCAGATGGATACCTTGGACCAGGATAGATAGTTGCTCTACTGAGAAATATTACCAATGTTTCCTCCTTCTCTAGAAAGTAATGTGTGTGTGTGTGTGTGTGTGTGTGTGTGTGTGTGTGTGTGTGTGTGTGTGTGTGTGTGTGAGAGAGCAAACGTTTATTTAAAGTACAGGTATTATAGGGGTCAGAGAGGATTGTTACTAAGTGATGGTTTTAGATTATGCTGATCAGTTTAGTGCTATGTTATCACTTGTTCTATACAACTATACACACACACTGTATTACTGTGGTTCTGTATCAGTATATCTCCTGCTAACCTAATTTCAATTTACATTCATAAACCTTTTTACCATCTTTTTATTCTTATACTTTGCACATATTCTGTTGATCTGACTCACTGTGGTCCTTAGTCCATATCTTTTTATAATAAACATTAACTTTATTACTTCAATATAGTATGACAGTTTAGTAGAGGTTTTCTCTTTTCTTTCCTTTCAGAGCCTCTGGTCACTATATTTGACCCAGATACCACTGAAGTTCTGAGACAAAGGCCAACTCCCAAATATTTTCACTGAGAATTTAGTCTTTGTACAATGTAAGCAAATTTAAGTCAAAGAACCTTTCTGTGTATTAACATCTTCTAGTCAAATACATGCCTGCCTGTCCTCGAAATAATTTTTTTAATATCTCGCCAACAGAGTTGTCTTTGCAGTGTAAGGACCACTTACTAACTAGGTCACTGTCCTTTCTCTTTATCAATAGGTAACACTGTATATGCCAGTTAAGTAGTCTTCTTGGCTAACATGTTTCTGCATTCAGGAAATGAAAGAAAACCTCTTCTACTTGGTACTTCTCTGTTAATTGCTTTATTTTGGCTATAAACTGATTGTCTATTATAATTTGACTTGAGGGTAGAAGCCTGCTATGCTCAGCCTCACTTTGCTCCCCTACCATATCTCCAATTCCCATCCACCCCTCATACTCTATTATATTTCTTTCATACACATTACACTTGCGACTCCTATTCCATAACCCTTCCAGGCAACCTTACTACTATCATACAAACACTCCTATTTCTTTTTTACCTAATTCTCAACTTCATTTAATCTTTTAGCACCATTCCCAACTACCTTTCTCCCCCCCATACTGCTTTGCTCTAGGTTCGTTCATAGTCACACCGCTCCCTAACAGCACCTATCTGTTTTCAATTGTATCTACTACTTTTCCCAAATAAACCCACACTTCTTCCTGTTTTGCCTACACTATTCCTTACATTTAGGAGAGGATACTAGGACAACCTAACTCTTCCTTAATAGAAAATACTTCTTTGCTACCTACCCCATATCAGCTGTTAGAATCCACCACTACTAAATATCATTCTATTGTACAACTACTATTTTCCTTCTTGATCACTACTTCCCCACTACCTGCCAACTATAACATACAAATCCTTTACTTAATCATGTGTCTACTCAGCTTATCCTGTATTTTTCTGCTACTGGGCCATCTTTCATCCTACTATGACCCTCTCAATATATTTCCAACTATGTCTCAACCACCAATTCATACTTCCTCCCTACACTCTCCACAAATTGCACCAAACTTATTTAATGACACCCCTCACCTTTACTCCAAATATAGACTGATTAACTCCATTTCAAGTCAAACCAAAATAAAATTAGGTGGAAAAATACTCAAAAAAACAAGTATCAGTAATTCCCTAAAATACTAAAATTCTTCTAGAAGGAGGCATTCTCCCTAATCCTGCTTCCCCCCATCACAATGAACATTAAGACAATTCTTCTTCACATACTACTTTAACTCTACAACAGTTAACCTCCAACCCCAGAAATCTAACTTTTGCTGCCTACATATGCTATATTGCTATAACTGAAACTTGGCTTAAACCCCACATAAATGACACTGAAATTATACCTCCTGGCTATAATATCATCTGTACTGACCGCATAAAGAGGAAAGGTGGTGGTGATTTAATATTTTCTGATAGCTACCACATTTCCCCTACAACAAATGAATACCAACATTCAGTTAGCAGAGCTCTTTATAATTTTCCTGAAATTAAACAATTGTAAATTAATATATCTCTAGTACTCTTTACATCCTTCCTGGCAATAATACAGGTATACTGGAGGATATCTTGCATTTGATATCCATAAGAATTCCACAAGAAATAATACTGCTAGGCGATGTGAATATTAATTGGTTGGATGTAAACACTAACTCCCCTGTATCTAGCATGAACTGAGTCAGTTTCACACAACTAATTAATAGCCCCACACATTATAGCAAGACGACAAATTCCCTATTAGACTGGATCCTAGTATCGGATCCAAGCAAATACACCACCTCAGGTACAATGTCTGACTGTCTCAGTGATCATCGCCCAGTCTATACAACCAGACATCTTACATATCCACATAAACAGCATGTTCATAAAACAACCTACAACCTTTCCAAGTTTAACCCGGAAATGTTCATTATTAATCTACTGTCTACTAACTGGAACTTCCTAAAATTCCTCCCATTAGATGAAGTTGTAAACTAAGTCAAGATAACTTTCCTGAATATCCTAAATAACCTTGCACTTCCTAGAAGAAAGAGATTAAAAAATAATGAAATTTGGCTATCCAATATAGTAGCATGCTAATGTGGGATAGAGAAAAAGCATGTTAAGAATGGCAAAAATATAAAACACCACAACGTCTTGAAAACTTCACATTCATTCTAAAAAGCAAATCAATGAAGACAATAATATACTATAAACACTTTCAGAATAATAGTAAATACAAACCTAAAAAATTCTGGACAGCCATTAAAGACCTCTTGCATCCCAGCCATAAATGAAACCCTAACCACTGTCCCAATAACTCATCACTGGAAACCGCAATACAATTCAACTCTTATTTTATAGCTAGTATAGCATCTCTAACTAAGGTTTCCCCAACATCTAATCCTAATCTTGCCCAGCAGCCACATATCACCACATCCACTTTCACGTTCAAACCTGTGCCCACGGCCTGCATAAAACTACTCTTAAACAAGCTCAAACCAAGCTCTACTTCAGCTGATGACCTTCCAGGTGAATACCTTAAAATAATAGTTGATAGCATTGCCAACTCTGTTTCAATCCTTATAAATAGGTAAATCGAGGAATCCCACATTCTTTCTCTCTGACAAAAGTCACACATTATCCCTCTGCACAAAGGAGGAAATTCAACAGACATTACTAAATTTAGACCTATAGCAATATTATCTTCACTCACCAAAATACTTGAAAAATGCATTTGAAAACAATTGCAAAGTGATCTCCTACAGGAAGAACTCCTATCAGCCACACATCATAGTTTCTGTCCTTCCTATAGTACTAACACTGCACTTCTAACCTATGTAGATACTGTCAAGAAAGCTGCAGATAATGGTAGAACTTGTCTCCTCCTTATTTCTAGACTCGCTTAAAGCCTTTCACACAGTTTCTCACAGCAAACGTCTACTTCAGATGTCCTCAGATCTCTCTCAGCTCACCATTCTTATTGTTCAAAAGCTACTCCACCCTCTCTCCATACTTCCCAGTCGCCATTGGTATACCACAAGGCTCTATCCTTGGTCCCCTCTTCTTTAAAATTCTCACCAACTCCCTCCACACATCCAAACAGGGCTCCCTGATACAATACACAAATGACTGACAACATGACATACCTAAAAAATTATTCAGGAACCTTTAACAACAACTGAAACATGGCTTTCTTTGTAACTCAGAACTCATGCTCAACCCTAACAACAACAACAAAAAAAACTACAGATTTTTTCCCACAAATCCCTCTCCCATGAAAAATAAAATTCAAAGTCTTGATAATACAACCACTGAAGCCACTTCTCATAGCAAATTATTAGGGATGATAGCCTTAAATTCAACCTGCATATACAAAAATTGAATAAAAAATCATCAAAACTAAGGATGCTTTTTGGAGCCCAAAACATTGTCACCATTGCTATTAAAGCTACATTCGCCACTATTTATCTCTTCTTCACACGTCTTTTTGGTGCTCCCATCCTTACTAAACTTCATGTATCACAAAAATCAAAACTTGAAGAATGCTCTGACAATGTTGCTAAATTTGCAGCAAATGCCCCTTTCAGAAACCACCACTGTATAGCACTTAAAAGCCTAAACTAATTGAACTACGCAATCAACTAACATATACACAGCTTCTTACCACCTGTAAATTCATCATGCCATAACAGGTCTATATTACGCTGTAACATTATCCAGAATTCATCTGTTTGTCCAGCACTAAATAACATTCTACACAATTATGTTCCTAGTTGGTCTTTATGACCTACTGAACAAAAACTCCTGTCTGTTAAACCTATCAAATCTGCTGGGATTCTTATCACTTCACTGAAAGACCATTTCACTGACACCCATTTCACTAAGACCAAATCACCTAAAGTTCATTTCACCTAAAACTCATTTCGCTGACAAGTAGTACTCTAAGGCAAGTCAAAGGTGTATGTTCTTTTCCCCACTGTAGTGCGATCTTGGTGTTAGTATATCATACTGATGTACCTTTCATGTCTCTATAAACTGACTAAAATTTCTCTAACTATTAAATCATTGTCATATAACTTGTATCTATTCTTAACCAATGTTTTCATATTACATCTAATTTGGTATAATTATTTAAACTGTATTTGTTTTTGTATTATTTTAAAGACTGCAAAATTATTATTCTTAAAATGTTTTGCAATACTTTGAAACTTTTCTCCCTTGGCATCCACTAAAAATGGGATCTTATTCAGATGGACTTTACTGGTAATCAAATGTCAATAAATAAAATAAATCAATAATACATCACATCACTGCCTCTAACACAACTAAATTGGCTTGAGTAAATAATTCTGTATTGTGCTCACAATTAATTACAACCTTCAAACTCTGCACTACCCTGAAAAATTCCTATCTCTTCGCTCCATCATTCAACTTTAAACTTCTAATAGACTCCACTTACAAATCGTTACTTTCCACAGCTAAACCTAACAATAATGAAGGATACTCCCTGTATTCACAATGCATTACCTAATACCTGAAATACCATTCCTCTCCACTTAAGAACAGTCTGCAACCTGAAACACTAAATGACAAATGAAGCAACACTTGATAGATGAAAGGCTCTGCACCTGCACCTCCCCGGGCTAAACTGGTAGCAATATAGATATATGAATTCATGCCATAATGGGTCTATATTACGCTGTTGAAATACCATTGCATCGGATACCACATCACCAATACGTATTCAGCGAAATTCACTTCCGTGATTCACTAAATACTTAAAGGGCAAATACGTAGTTGGCCAACTACACAATTTTGCCCTGTTCTCCACTGCAGTGCAAACTCAGAGTTAGTATATTTAGTTAGGGGGTGGGTTTAGTTTAGGTAGATTTAGTTCCGCTGAGTTGCGGGGCAAGTATTTGTTTGCCCTTTAAGTATTCAGCAAATCACGGAAGTGAATTTTTCTGAATATGTGTCAGTGATGTGGTATTCAATGCAATGGTGCTTCGACGGTGTAATATAGAACCGCCATAACTCTCTGCTGCACAAAACATAATGTACACATCTATACCCTCCTGTATTATCTCATGTCCTTTATCTTCTTTGCACCTCCTCCCCTCCATCCTTTCTTTGGGCTGATCTTAACTCATTATCTTAAACATTTTTATTCATATACAACCCATGTAAGTGGCATTTTTAATCAAAACTGGTTGTAAATAATGTAACTAATGTCAAAGATGTCTGAATAATGGAAATTTTGCTTGTGAAAGAAACTGACTGTAAATGATGAAACAGAGCAAATGATGTCCATGATATCTGGATAATGGAGCTTTTCTTCCCAGGTCTCCACTGTAAAAGGTACTGCTCAGTCAGACTATCCCGATAAACAAATGCCAATAAATAACTAAATAACTAAATAAATAGTTCTTCTGCTTTGGATAGTTTTAAGACCTGTTTGCTATCTGGCTTATACAGGACATTCTCAGTGCATTTAATTCTCGTTTTGTACCCTTGCTTTCAGTAGTACATATGGACTAGTTCTGGTATACCAGTTCAGAAAAATCTACCCAGAGATATGCAGGGGTGGTATTTGTACAATCAGACAGCAAATTAGCTTATCACATAAAATGGCACTGACACAGTTAGGTTCTTTGTCTTGTGCTGCAGGTCAGTACTGCCAGCAGAACATCTGACCTTCCTGTGTACCGGACAGCCACTAAAGTTCTTACCATCCTGTGTGCAGGACAGCAACTAAAGTTCTACAATTATTTAAGACAACCAGCACAAGCTTTCATCCTGTGTACAGGGCAGCCACTAAAGTTCTACAATTATCTAATGCAACCAGCACATGCTTTTTCACATTTTAGACCAGAGCCTGCTCATATGCTGCTTTTACTGAAATTAGGTGTCAAGAAAGGCCATACTTTGGCTGGAGATCCAGAGCCATATAGAGAGCTAACTGTTCAACCAGGTACATCTTACAGCTTCATGTACTTCACTTGGCTACAAGAGCCTGGGCCTTATCCCCACCTCCAGTTTTACATACATATTTTAATTATATATAAATATATGCAATATGTATGTTGCAATATATGTTTATGTCAGCAGTGTTTCTTAAGTTCGGCAACTAGCTTACCACACAGCTCAAGTCAGTAGAATAGTTACTATGGTGACTTCAATATCAATGTCATAAGTTTTATTTGGTCCTCAAAACAAGGCCCCTTATTAACTTCAAGAATGGCGCCATTTCATATTAATCTGACTTGCAGGAAAAGATGTAGACATTGAACAAGATACTGTCTAAAGTGAAGCTTTAAATTAGAAGTTCCCAGAAATGCCTGAAGCTAAAGCAAACTGAGTTTAGCATTAGCAAATTCGCAGAACTCCAATGTTTTGAGCTTGTAGCTTCATGCTGAATAATTATAATGTCATGTTTGATGACTAGGTCAGGCATTTCTCTCACCTGGGAAAGGTGCTCATTTGTCAGTGCCTAATATTGAATATTAACATTCCAAGAAATCTTCATTAGTCTCATCTTTGTTCTGTTTCAGGAAAGACATTAAACTTATTGTGAGAGAGAGAAATCAGTGTGTGTGTGTGTGTGTGTGTGTGTGTGTGTGTGTGTGTGTGTGTGTGTGTGTGTGTGTGTGTGTGTGTGTATACGTGCAGGTGTTCATGTCAGGTTAAAGGAGAATCTCAGTAAAAAGTACTGCAGCATATGAAATTTACTGCTGCAATATGAAGAAAGGTTGTATAAGCTGCATTTCTCACTTCACTTTGAATTTACCTGGCACAAAGTCTGAGGTGGTGTTAATAAGAAATGCTGTCTTATTTTACTTTATTTGTAGCTCCAAGAATTATAAATTCAAAAATTCTTGGATCCAAAATCAAGCGTAAGAGTCATTCCTTTGTACGGTTAGTAAGTATTTCGCATGACCATATTACTGCAATTCTCCTTTCCTGCCTTGATGATCTGACATGACGGTATATGAAACCATATTCTGCTAATCAACATTTAATGTCCAAGACCAAAGTGCTGGAAGAAAGTTAAGAACTTTTAAAAAAGATGACAGTTTTACAGACTTCATATGGTATAACTAGAATTATACAATGACCCCCCCAATAATATTCCAAAACATGCACGCTGATTGGTCAGCATGCCCGTTGTAAATCAGACTTATACTAATGGAAAAAGGTCCGGTCGCCCGGACTTTTTCCATTAGTATAAGTCTTTTTTTTTTGTTACAGCAACGGAGAACACAAGATCTCCGTTGCTTTTTAGAAAGTGTCTCGCTATGTTAAAGGAGTTTAACATAGTAAGATAGCATAAAAAAAGCAAGAGAGATCTTCCTTTCTCCATTGCTTTTTTTAAAGCTGTCTCGCTATGTTAAACTCCTTTAACATAGCGAGACACTTTCTAAAAAACAACGGAGATCTTGCTTTCTCCGTTACGTCCACATACAGCTCTGATATACTGTGTAAGCATACGCATGCCCAGTACATCAGAACTGCCACAGAATACCAGACAGCTTCGGAAGGGCAGCACGGAGGCATTATACAATGCCATTATTTAAGAAAAGCAAGTATTTTTTTTCTTAAATAATGTCATTGTATAATAGTAATAACCCACTTCTGGGTGTGGGTAATGCTGGATTTACCCACGGTTATCTTTGTTTGGCCACTCGGGCTTCGGCCTCGTGACCAAACCACACCAACCATGGCGAAATCCAGCATTACCCACACCCAGGCATGGGTTATTGCTTAAAAGACGGATGCTAATGTCTTATAGGACATTTTATACATTCCTCTTATCTGCATTTATTTTGTGGCAGGGAGGAATTATTACCCTACTATGGGTAGGAAGTCTGCAGTCACATGTGGCCGAGCTGCCTCTGAATGCAATGACTGGGCATTAGGTATTACTTTTCAGGTTACATTGTTTTAATTAGCTTGCATCCTGTGTTATCAAATGAATTTCCATTATCAGTGAGAAGATCAAGAAAACACAGTTGAAAGACACTGCTGCAATACCAGTCTATGTTTTTGCATTAGGGACATTTCTCAGCACCCTCTATTTAGAGAATAGTCCTTCACCTCCCTTACTTTAAACTAACTTTAAGGCAGTTGCACTCAGTAAAAATATTCTGTTCCAAGTGAAAAAGTGAACTACCCCAAAGGATTGCTAATGTGCACAGGTAATAACACTATTTGCCAAATGCTAGTTTGACAGCATGGTTTCCCGTGTTACCACTAGTAACTATTTTTACATTTCATCATGTAGTTTGTATTATTCATGTTATTTGATCCTCTTATCATCATTTTTTGTCAGGAACATCATTTCATAGATAAAGAACCAAAGACCAGAACCTTAAGCAATGTTTTTCTGTGTTGTTCCTCGACATTCACAGCACATCACGTACCAGTATTTTTGAATGGAAAATGCCAAGCCTAAAAAGCATAGCTATAAAACAAGCTCTTTATCATAATCATGTGCACTGCCAATCATCGGATGCATTTTCCATCTTACTCAGCATGAAATGTAGCTTTTGTTTGTTTTGCTATTTTATTGGTTATTTCACAGTACGGCCTTCTGTAAGGACATTCTAAAATCAGTAAATATTCCCTAATCCACACTGGTTATTATGGTTACACCTGCAGTTCTACAGACAAAAAAAAACAGAGCAGAAGAATGGATCAGCAAGTGGTTATGTTTCTTTACTATAATCGCCAACAGGGTTGCAAATTAGCACCCATTTACCTTATTCTGTACTGTGGATTTTTTCTGTTTTATTTATGGATGTGATTCTGTTCTTTCTTTCCCTTGCTGTCAATCAGAAAATTTCATTGTCACTGTCTGTCGACAGCTGCTACAGCAGTGGTCAAGGGAACATGACTGTCACAAGCTGGAAAAGCCCATGTACTGTGAAGACATCCTGTCGCTTGGGGTAGCAAGAAGTAATCGAATGTGAAATGCGATAGAGCACAGACAAGGTCACAATGGGTGGAGTAAGCCAACTGATACTAAAGTGGTTGCAGTTCATACCAGATAGTAGGGGCATTAATGTTGAAGACATGCTAAGCAATCAGAGCTATATCACAGAGGGGGCCAAAAGGGAACAACAAATACCACAGTGAGGTTGTACATATGGCAACATCTTAAGCCACATATTTTTTAATAGAGTCACAGAGTAGTAGATGTAACACAGTCTGTAAAAGAAAGTGTATTTATGGGACTTTGGTAGGACCAGATGTTGGATATTTCTGAGACTGCACTAGAACAGATGTATCAGTGGTATTCCTATCGGCCTCTGCACTGTACTGCAGTATGCAATCCAGAAGATCAGAGTTTGACATACTCTCATGGAAAGCTTACATATGTGCACACAAATGGTGGTTCTGAATGGGTTGCATAGAGCACAGAGCAGTGGTCAGTTACAGCTTTTCAGATGGACATATACAGAGAATCCCCCCACATGTACCACCATCTCGCTTGCCTAGCAGTATGTAAGGCTACAAATATGAGGCACAACAGCTGCTGCCAAATGCCCACTGTACATGCTGGTTGCTATTAATATGTTACAATTTCTCAGTAATCAGCTAAATAATTGTCCAGTGTTTCATCAGCTACAGGCCTGTGATAAATGTCATCACACAGACTGCATTTAGTAGTGAAACGCAAACTAAGTCTGCTACACTGTTGCTGAAAAAAAGGAAATGTTACATAACACCAGCAACTAATGCCACCCCAGCAGATGATTTGTAGCACTTCCTGACATGTCTGTGATATAGTACCTTCTCTGCTTCCTTTTTATACTGACAGTGTCTGCCTCTTTTCTCTGTGTCATGTTCCTGTCTTGTCACCTGGTAGTATCCACCCCTGTCTCTTTGCTGTCCATTGCTATATTAGTCTTTGCCAGTGAGATCTAGTCCCCACCATTGGACACTGTTTCCATCTCATCTTATAATAACTGAATGCACTTTCTGCCCTTCAACATGCACATGACTGAATATGATGTCTTTTGTTCCCCAGACTTCAGTCACTGTGGGCTTGCAGTGATTATTTTTTTGTAGCAGACACATTCCATTCCTTCCCTGCTGGCTGCATCTTCTGCAGTTTATATTATGCCCCTGTGGTACCACATTCTGCTTACATTTGCTTATTATGGCGGTCCTGAGTTTATACTTTCACTTTGTTCTAGTGTGCCTTCATTGAAATGACATGTTACACTATATAAAGCTGTGCTCCTGATGCTCTACAGTATCTTTGCATACTGTCTTCTGATTTATTTATTTTATCTACTAATCATTGATTTATTCAGATCCACTAGACACAACTCAGTTACAGAACAAGCCAAGGAAGAAAAGTTTCACACTACAGTAAATAATAAATCACGACCCATACACACACACACACACACACACACACACACACACACACACACACACACACACACACGCACACACAAACACACACACACACACACTTACACAAACACACACACTTACACAAACACACACACACACACACACACACACACACACACACACACACACACACACACACACACACACACACACACACACACACACACACACACACATACACACACACACACACACACGTAAAAAGCACATGTGAAAAAGTAAAATACAAATGCATGCAAATCATAATATAGAAGTAATCATCAGAGTAAATACAGAGGCCAACATATTTCTGGTGTATGTCATGAGAAAAAGAAATAATTTGTTAAAAATAATTTGTTAAAAATCTTAGGGTGTCATATTATGAGAAATTACCATTACTGTAAAGCCACCAATGGACCTTAAAGAAATAAGGTGATAGGGTAATATAAATTTTCATGATAAACTTTGTAGATATTATTGCGACAACTCATAAGTGAATACAGCTAAGGTTGTCAGGGATTCCTTTTTTAAATTTCTCTACGTCTTTTGGGTTTCTAATACCATGACAAGAATGGATGCCATTCCTTAGTCAAAGTACGATTAAAGTTCATGAAATTAGTATTGTTTCAGTCTTTGATCTCAGCCAGAAGTGCTCTTCACACCACCGGCAATGTGCCTAGTAATGACTCCTTCTGCAATTCATATGGAATTACATTATAGGTAACATATCTAAATATGGCTGTAAATTCTTTTTTAAAAGACCCATTGTTCCTATACTTGGGGTCAATAGTTCAGAGTAACGGTGAGTGTGGAAAAGAGGTGAAGAAGAGAGTACAGGCAGGGTGGAGAAGAGTGCCAGGAGTGATTTGTGACAGACGAGTACCTGTAAGAGTGAAAGGGAAGGTCTACAAGAGGGTAGTGAGACCAGCTATGTTATATGGGTTGGAGACAGTGGCATTGACAAAAAGGCAGGAGTTTGAGCTGGATGTGGCAGAGTTAAAGATGTTAAGATTTGCACTGGGTATGACAAGGGTGGACAGGATTAGGAATAAGTATATTAGAGGGTCAGTCCAGGTTGGAATGTTTGGAGACAAAGCCAGACAGGCAAGATTACGTTGGTTTGGATATGTGCTGAGAAGGGATGCAGAGTATATTGGGAAAAAGATGCTAAGGATGAAGCTACCAGGTAACAGGAAAAGAGGAAGGCCTAAGATAAGGTTTATGGATGTGGTGAGAGAGGACATACAGGTGGTTGGTGTGACAGAGCAAGATGCAGAGGACAGGAAGAAATGGAAACAGGTGATCCGCTGTGGCGACCCCTAACGGGAACAGCCGAAAGAAGATGATGATTGTTCCTACTACTATTGGAATTGTCTGGGAATCCTTCTTTCACATTGCTCTCATTTCTGCCTGCAAATCCTGGTATTTTATTACTTTGTGTCTCTCTGTACATAAGACACTGTAGTCACTAGGTGTAGCAATTTTAATGATCAATGCCTCTTTTGCCTTTTTTCATGGACTACTATATCTTGTTTTCTTGCATCTATTTTTTTGAACTGTTGGCAACAGGTAATTCCATGTGATATAAACTTCATCATTTTCTATAAGTGGTGCTGCGGTAGCATTGTCGCCTCACAGTAAGACGCTGTCCGGTTTGATTCTCAGCTAGAGCGTTTTCTGCGTGGAGACATGCGTGAATGGGAGTACCTTCCTTGAAGGTTGTGCGTCAGGACTGGTAACTCAGCACGTAAAAATCAACTACCAATCATTAGCAGACCAGAGTTCCACTGTGGTGACCCCTAACCAGGAAAAGCCGAAAGACACAACAACTTTGTGGCTTATGTTTCCGTGCTTTTCAGTTACTTCAGTATTATAATGTTTGCACAATCCCCATTGCAACAGTCTTGCCACATTATTATGTCTTTCAGCATACAGTCCTTCTGCCATTAGTATATTGCAACCAGCAACAAGATATGCAACTGTTTCCAATTATGTTTTACAAAACTTACATTTGTCTGTTTCTCCCACATATTCAATAGACTTTGTAAACCAACGTGTATGTAGTCAACTATCTTGGGACACCAATATTAACCTTTCATCTTTTGGTTTAAATTCACCTCAACCTAACCATTCCTGTGTTCAATCTTGATCAACCTGAGGTTGTTACAATAGTTTTCTGTACTTACAACTATATTTATGCATCTTTCACATTTCTTGCCTTCTCATCTGATCCCTCACCTTATATTCTTTCTTTTGTTATTTTTTTTTGGCACATTCAGTTGCTGCCTGATTTTTATCTACTTCTGGTTTGATTTCCATTCCTGTTTGATGCCTGTCAAGCTTCTGCTAGATCAAGAAGAGAAGTTATCTTAAATTTATTCTCCTTATGTTTCAAAACCTTCTACGTTTGGGTCTTGTAGGGTCAGCAGATACGAGTGGGGTCCCACAATTGCAGATATATACATATAATCAATTTCAAGGAGGCCCATCCCTCCTTCAAAATAGAGAATATATAATTGGTATGCAATGATTTTTATAAATCATTTGGTGAGCATGAAGCATCCTTCTTGTTTTCCTGTCTAATCTATTCAATAAGTTTTGGGGCCAGTCAATCACTCCAAAACTGTAAGTTAAGACAGAAAGAGCAAATTGGTTTATAGCTTGGATTTTGTTCCTAGATGTCAGTGCTGTTTTCAGGATTAATTTAAGTCTACTGAAGTATTCCTTGCTAAATTTTATTTGCATGTGTTCATGTTTTATCTTTGATCCTTCATCGGTTCCCAAATATTTATACAATCCTTCTTGCACAAATTCTTTTATATCACATTCTTGTCCCAAACTGATGCTTTCCTGGTGTTGCAGTTTTCCTGCTTTAAAGGTTGCTTTTGCACATTTATCAAGATCAAATGACATTCTTATGTCATCTGAAAAAGTTTTGACAACTTACAGTTGTGCTTTTAGTTCCTCATCTGATGAGCTATACAGTTTTAAATCATCGAGAAAGAGAAGTTGAGAAGTCTTTACACTTTGTTGTTTTCTAGGAGCCAAATTATAGCCATGGCCTAAACTGTTAAGTAACCAGTTTAATCGATTAAGTGCAAGGCAGAATAGCAGCAGTGACAGAGAGTCACCCTGAAATATACCCCTTTGAATTTTTATCCCTGGGATAACAATTTGTCCTTTATCATGGCTTTATTGCAAAGTGGTCTGCCACTGTTTCATGGTCACTGTAATGTAGTCGTTCAGCATTGGGTGTAACTTATACATTTTTAAGCACTCTTTTATCCATGAATGAGGGATACTATCAAACGCTTTTTTGTAGTCAGTCCATGCCATACTTATATTCTTCCCCATTTTCCAGCTCTCCACTTTGACTTTAACAACAAATGATTCTTTGTTCCATATAACTTTCTTTTATTGCCCTTTTGTTCTACTGCCATAATTGAGTTTTCTTCTAAGTGACTATAAACTCTGTCAGCATCAATTCCCATGTATAGTTTATATGTCATTGAAACACGAGTTACTGGTCTATAATTTTTAGGGTAGCTTGCAGGTTCACTCTTAAGCAGGAGCATTGTTTTTCCTGTCATTAGCCATACTGGTGTCTATTCTGGGTGCGCATATAAATAGTTCTTACTCATGGCTAAATCTAAGTGCAAATATGTTAATAATTTTAACCAGATGTTAAGTACTGCATCTTGGCCTGGGGTTTTCCAGTTAGAGGGTTTTCTTAACTTTGTTTGAATCTCTCTAGTTGTTACTTCATCCCATTCCATATCCTATACCTTTAAACTTCTTATTCTTTCTTTTACTTCTTCTGTCCATTTAGCATCTTTGTTATGTTCCACAGGATCTTCATAGATACTTCTCCAAAATGTATCTATTTCTTCTTTTTTTGGCGATCTTTCAATTCCTTTTACCTTATTTTCCAGTTCTCTATAAAACCTTTTTGAGTCCTCAATAAATTGCTTATTTTACAATTTTCCTTTATATTTATCTTTGCATCTTTTAAGTTTTTCTGCCTGTGCCGAAATTCTTAGTTTGTTATTTGCGATAGTGCATAATAGATCATGGTCTGTTCTAATACTGTGCATTACTTTTATCACAACTATCTTTCTTAGTATTTTTGTTACTCTACTCCCTCTTCTATAGTCTTCTAACAGTGACACTTTTTGTCTTAATTTCTTTCTAATTTTCTCTATTAGATATTTCCATGATGGCATTCGATTTCTCCCCTTCCTTTCCCTCACTACCCTGTGTTCTTGTACTAAAACTTCATCAGTTATTAATTTAGCTGCATAATGATATATCCTGTTTACTTCTGTTTTATCATTCCTTTTATGGGGCTTACCAGGTGCTGCGAAGGATATGTAGTGTAGTGAGTTGTTAATGATAATGGTATTAGGGGGCTCTTCTGTAGAAAGGTTAGACAGACATAAACAATTGTAGGTGAAGAGGAGAGAAGGTTTGTCATGTTTAAATATCATATAAATCCATACTCACAATACTTATTTTCCTTTCAGTGATTTTAAGGCATTCTTTATTGAGATTTGGTAGATTCTTAACACATTCTTTTAGATTTAAATAAACTACAGAGTTATTTGAAGGAATGCCACTGTGGCTATATAGGTTATTTTAATTCAACAGACTGCATTCTGTGTTCTAAAATATAAGCAAATTAAAGTGACAGCAATGAAGTCCATTGATGAAAACTTAGTCAAGTTCTATTGCTTCTGTGCAGAATTGTCAACTCCCATTTCATTAGACAAAATCTTAGTACTTACTTTGAAATTACTGAACTCTGGGGACAGAAAGTTACCTTTACTATCTGCTATTAAAACTAAGGGAGACCTTGTAGTCTTTGGTATGTTCAAAGACCATAGTGCTGCATTTGTTTGTCTTTACCAATAACCTGTTATTTCAGGTCCAGGTGCAGAAGGCAATAAAACAGGTCAGAATTTTAAAATTATATATGATACATTCTTAAAAATTTTAACCTCCATGTTACCACGTAAATATAGATTTACAAATGATTGATTGGGAAAAGTGATTTTAGCTTTGAGACAGAAGCAATCTTGCAGTTTTTTATTGGATTATTGAATGTCAGAAATTTTATTGTGAACAGCAGTTATTTTACTTTCTATTGCAACATAAGAAAAAAGATCAAATTAGCATTGATACAGGACATTATATTAAGTTTGTTCCTGACATGTATTGGCAGAGATGTGCCTCCTGCTTTTCTTCTCCAGGGTCACTCTGAGGATTATGATTTATTGATATATATTTGGAAAGCTCTGTTAATATAGACATATTACAAACTACAAAGAAGTGACAAATGCAGAACTCTAATGAGGCACAGAGAATATGGGAATGCAGCACAATCCCTGGTGTGTGATTCCTTTCAAAAGCCAAGAGAATAAATTTAAAATATTTTTTTCATAATCTCCTGAGGATGCTGATTTCTAGTGCTAATATTTGTATTAGATCAGAATTCTAAAAGGATATCTGACCCCATTCTTAATAACTTGTATCCTCCTCATTAGAACTTAAATATGAATTTATACTTGACTGATTAGGTGTAGTAATTTTAGCTTTGAGAGAGAAAAACTCTGTATTTTTACTGGCTCAGCATTTGATAGATTGATAGAGAGATAGAGTTAAGAGTTTGGTAATTGGTAATATTTTAAACTAAAAGACACTTATGAAGAATACATATTAGAGCTAAATAAATATTTATTTTATTTAGCACTAAAAAGTATAAAATGAATGTAAAGTATTCCATTGTAGCCTCCTGAGTATGTCAAATGATACTAATAATACTATTATCAGGTCAAAATTGGAAGATGTTATCTGCCTCGTTTTTTAACAATGTTTTCTTTTAACCTCTTCATTAGACATTACACTTGGATTTTTAGATGACTGATTGATTATAGTAATACTATCTGTAAAGTAGAAAAACTTGTTGGTACTTTTTATTGGTTCAGTGTTTATTGATAGGGTGTAATTACAACTTGTCAAGTGACTCATCAAAATGTGACTTTTGGTAATAACAGCTTTTTTAAAACTTAAAAACAAGAATAAAGATTATGCAGTAGAGCTAAATATGTGTTTATGTTCCTTAGCACTGAAAAGTCAACAAAAATGGTGGAATGAAATATAAAAATATTATTGAAAGCATTTTGAAGGATAATATTATGTATGTTAGAAATTTCAGACTGCATTTATCCAAACAGTACATCTGACTAATGTGACTGCAATTTTGAAAACAACCATTCTGCATTATTGCTAAGCACCAATTTTAATGCTACACATGGCATTGCCAAATACATAATCTTTTTCATCTGATTATTTGACTTTTCACAGCAATCTTTTACCTGATCCCATTGCCACTTTACCGGCAGCATAGTGCAGTATTCTCCAATTCCATCATATCTATGTTTGGCAAAAGTAAAGATATTGTGTAATAACCAAGTAACAATTGGATATACATATTTGCAGCTAGAAATATGTTTAAGAGGTGAATTTTGTAGGTCAGTGAGGTATGACAGAAGTTGTAAGTTAGGTAAGATTAAGGTTAGATAATGATATGTAGATGAGTTGAAGTTTAGGATAATAGGTCAACTTAAGTTCTTAAGCTTGGAGCTTGTGTTGGCTTGTAAAGGAGGGTGTAACACCTGCTTATGTACTAGAGGGACAGTTGAAGCAGGAACAGGTTGCTCTTGCCATAAAGAAAGTTTTCTTTAAATTTACTGTAATTAGGTATGTTATGAAGCTCTGCTGGGAGGGAATCCCATATTTGTGGTGAAAGAATGGAGATAGCATGGTCAATAGATGTCTGTGAGTTTATTTTGTTTGCAGTTGTGCTGTTGGCCTGGGAATTGATAATGAGTATTCATTATGGTGAGTCTATGACTTAGAAGTAATAGATTTACTACAAAAGGTTTTATGCACTAGGCATATGTGCAGAAGATCTGCATGTTGTTTTACATGGAGCTAGTTAGTGGATTGTAGAGTGATACAGTGATGTTTATTTTGGTGAGAAAATAGAATGAATCTGCAGATTTTGTTAGAAAGAGATCAGAGATTATTAAGGTTTTTAACTGAGGTATTGGCTTGCATGTATAATGCAGATTTTAGCTGAAGCTGAAGTATATTTTCTATCTACAGCTTTTTTCCCTTCATTTAAAAAACTGTGAGATTTTATTGCAATCTAAGATAGTGGAGTTAATTTTACCTTTTAAGTTAGTAATATGTAGTATCTTTTTTCAGCTTGGATATAGGGTGACTTCCTAACATTTGAAAGTAAATACTTTTTTATAAATTGATTGTCATATGACAAAAGGATTAGAAAGCGGGTGTAGTTTGTTTAGTTTTCTCTGAGATATTAGAGGGAAACTCTTTGGCCTTTTTTGGTGTGTGTATGAGTTAGTTTTTCACTAGCTATTAATGAAGATTGTGGAGGGTGAGTTAGTTATTGTGTTAAGATTGGGGCAATTTCATAACGGGCTATCTCATCTGATGTTGCTAAGTTTTAGAGCAGCTCATAATGAGTTATCAAATAAGCTGAATTAGATAAGGGCAATGAGTAATCTTTAAGGGACACCTGCTTTGATTTATTTATCGTTTATAAATGGAAGTGTTGTATTTGACTGAAATGGCTGTCTTTGTGAGGTAGTTGGCAAACTGGTTTGAGTAGGCTGAGAGAAGTAGTTGCTTATTGTTGACTGAGACAAAGGCTTCAGAGGGGTAACATATAGGAACCTGAAATATGGTCTTGGTTTGTGTTTGTTAGTATTGTGTCATTTAATGTATGTAGGGCAATGTGAGCATTTCTAATTATATGAAATCATGCTAATGTAAGGATGGTATGTTGCATTGATAGGGAAAGGAGGTTGGCTGTTTGTATATAGCCTTCTTGATTGGTAATGAAAGGTACTGGAATTCCCTCTGCATTTGAGGATGGAACAGTGATTTTTTTTTTTTGAGTTAGAAATAAACTGAATATGTGACAAGTATAACTTTTATTGTGTATCATATTATTAGTAAACATATCTCAATATTTTTCCAGTCAATTTTAGAGTAAAACTGCTTGGGTACATCATCCCCGGCTGCTGCTAGAACCTTGCCTTGCATCTCCATGAATGTTCCTGCCAGAACCTTGCCTTGCATCTCCACCAATGTTCCTGCCAGAACCTTGCCTTGCATCTCCACCAGTGTTCCTGCCAGAGCCTTGCCTTGCATCTCCACCAATGTTCCTGCCATTATTTACTTGGTAATTGCATGATGTACTTCACAACCACTCTTCCATCAGTGCTATTTCTTTATTTTTCCATGCATCCACCTCCATATAATTTGCTGCCTGAAGCCTGAGATTCCCACTTGTCCTCTTTTAGACTGTTTTTTTCTACAACCAGACACCCACTGTATCTTTATCTACTTGCATACAGAACCCCCTCTTATCTCCTAATTAATCTAGTGGACATTGTAGCAAACTATACTGCTCACACAGTCCACCTCATATGGAGGACCAACATGCCCGATCAACATGCCTCCTATATTTCTGTAATGCTACCTTTGAACCCCCTTCCCACACAAAATTTCCTAATTATCTTATCCAAGGCATTCATATAAGCCTTCCTGATTTTGCTCCCAGTACATGTATGAGAGATAGTAGGCCTGAAGTTATTTTTTGCTGAATTACAACCACTGGGTCTATAAATTCTGTTAATAACAAGTTACTCAAAAGGGATTCTCTTTTTAAATACCTTTCTTGCTTTATAATTAAAATGTAGGTCTTTTTTTCCTTAGGTTTGCTTGATAACCTGAGACTGCTGAATACTCTTGAAGCAATGCTCTCCTAACAGATGAGGTCATAAGGTTGGATTAGGTCATCAGAATGTAGACTTCATATAGGCTTAATTTATGCATTATATTCTTTACTGTCACATCACAAATATATTGCTACCTTATGGCTACAGCTACTGGCTCTAAAATAAAATAAATAATAATAAGGACAAGGGAACCCTTGTAGGGTTCCCATGAACATATCTGACTTGTGTCTCCATTCCCCACTCACAGAATGTACAATCTGTTGCACATTTCTTGCACGTGATTCACCTACCCTATGATACTTAATGAGGGATGCCTGTTTTCTGCTGAAGGCCTGTTGTGCATCAGGCCCCACCAGTGCAGCTGATATACCCCTCACAGAGGATGCACTGCTAAGAAAATCTATATAATCACACCTGCAACCACTATGCTGTATGAGTCTACTTAGTCTGTATCATACTCCTGATAAACTTCTTCAGCAGTCTGGTCAGAAAGAGCGCTTAGATTTTATAATTTACATTTAATATTGACATTAGTCTGCCGACTTTAAATTGTTTTATGTCTTTACTTCCTTCCTGGTTTAGTTATGGTAACCAGAACACTATATCTTCAGAAGGGGGATATATATCCTTTGTTGCATCTACACAAGGATCTAGATTAACTGTTGTCATATCTACAACATTACTTTTGTGGAGTATTGTCTGGTGAACCTGTCTGTATCCAGAATATTGTCTGATGAATCTGCTTGTATCCAGAGTATTGTCTGGTGAATCTCTCTGTATCCAGAGTGTTGTCTGGTGAATATCTCTGTATCCAGAGTGTTGTCTGGTGAACCTGTCTGTATCTAGAGTATTGTCTGGTGAATCTCTCTGTATCCAGAGTGTTGTCTGGTGAATCTCTCTGTATCCAGAGTGTTGTCTGGTGAACCTGTCTGTATCCAGAATATCGTCTGATGAATCTTCTTGTATCCAGAGTATTGTCTGGTGAATCTCTCTGTATCCAGAGTGTTGTCTGGTGAACCTGTCTGTATCTAGAGTATTGTCTGGTGAACCTGTCTGTATTCAGAGTATTCCTCTGATTTAATCTCTGAAACTGCTTCTGTCACTTTATTGGTTGTTGTTTGAGCCCTAATATCTGTTTGTTCTTGGGAGAGTCTGGCCTGTAAAGCTCCAGTCCTTATAGGTTCTCCAACAGAATTTGTCTTCAGTTTCATCTCTTCTGTTATACTATTCTGAAATATTTTGGAAAATTCTTTAAAAATGACCAGTGACTCATATGCTACCTTATCATTACTTTCCTTAAACATACACACACACATATGCATATATGCTCTCTCTCTCTCTCTCTCTATATATATATATATATATATATAAAATCTCAGCTTACTCTGTCAAATGCTTTCTCTGCATCAAGACCCTTCAATAACAGTGTTACATTTTGCTTAATTCTGGACATCTTTGTTCTATTAATGTTGTTAAATGTTTGCCTCCCCTCCACAAAACCACATTTGTCCATAACTATCAATTTTGGCATCACCTTTGCCATTTCATTGGCCATTATAGACATATCCACTTTATACTCATAGTTTAAAATTGAAATGGGCTGATATGAGGCTGGATGAGATGGGTCTTTACCACCTTTAGGTATTACAGCCACCACAGCTTTTTTCCAGGATATTGATGCCTCCCCTCAGGTCTATATTATAAAGACGAAAGTTTACCTACCTGAATACCTAAACGTCGACACATATTCCGCGAATACCCTAAAACGCGAAATTCAAAAAGTCGAACTGTCATACTTGTCCTACCCCACTGCCCGCTACATACTACCTACACAAACTAAATAAACCACGTACATAAACTAACCAAAACCCTACTTCTAACCCTAAACTAAACCCTACTTGTAACCCTACACTAAATCTTACATATACCACCATGTATGCACTTAACTTAACCCGCACCCTAACCCTAAGGTCCGTAGCTATCGCACACTTACCTTAAAAAGATAAACCCAAACAAACTAAATAGTCCACACACATACACTTAACAAAACCCTACTTCTTACCCTACACTAAATCTAACATACATTACCATCATTGCACTTACCTTAACCCGCACCCTAACCCTAAAGTCCGTAACAATAGCACACTTACCTTACGGAGCAATACCGCAGAAGGGCCAACCATGATGATTCGATGTTTCCGCTTTTGTGCTTCTAGATGATCTATGTTTTTGTGGTTCAATGAAGACGGGTTGATGTTTAAGCGTTCAGGTAAGTAAACGTTCATCTTTATAATATAGACCCGCCTCCCCTCCTTTTAAAATCTGTTAAACAAAACCTTATCTTTATCACTTTCTTTTCTCATAGCTTCCAGATGTCCGCTGGAATACCATCTAGTAAAGGGGAATTTCCTACAGATTGCTGATACGTCACCATTTTTATCTCATCTCTTCCTGTCTTAACTTTCTCATCTCATCTGCCTCTAACCTTGGCATATTTAAGCCTTCCATAACTATTTCCATTTGTGGTTTTTATTGATTTTGAAATTTCTGAAATATCTAATACTTCTACAGGATCTATGGTTATTTTTCTTGCTATAGGATGCCGACATTTGGCAACAAGCCTTTCTACTTTCTGTTGCCTAATTCATTATGACAAACACTTTTGTGTTCTGGAGTTACTATCAAAAACAGTTGCTTAACAGCAATCTGTCCAAACTCATGCATATTTTCCATGTACTCCCTTATTTTCTATTTAGCACTCTGCGTTTGTGCCTATTCTTATTCTGTGAGATTTCCCTTATTTTGTACCACTTTACCCTTTGACAGCTCCTCTAAATAATTCTGATTATTTCTTAACCAGATCTCTTTTTATTTATTTCTCCCTGGTTTTTAAACTCCAATTTCATTTTATCCCACTCATAGGATAATAGGATCATAGGAGGTGACTAGGCTAATGGCCCTTACAAGCCTAGCCAAGTTCAACCCATGTTCCAAAGGGTGTCTGGTTCAATGGTTATAGTCACTAGCTATAACTTCTAGAGTACTTTCTATCTTTCCTAATTGCAGCCAGATAATTTCAACTACCCTTTCCTTAAACTCCTCTCTTTTTAACAGGTAGGTGGGAAAGCACCAGTGTCTCATCTTTACTTTATTACCCTGCATTTTTATCTTAGTAATTACTGGTGCATGTTCTGAAATAGTTATTGGATATGTGTCAACATTCTCAATTACATGCACATGTTCCTGTGAAATATAATTTCTGTGTAGTCTATCCCACTGTACCTTGGGGGATAATATTTCAATTTTCTCCAGGTTTCTGCTACTGAATTTAAGTTTTCCATACCAAATATTTGCATAAATTTGTTTAGAAATCTACCCTCTTTTATTATATTTCCCTTCTAGCCCCCCTAGAAACATCCCCATTGTTACAAATCACATTTCAGTACTAACCTATATGTAACTTTGTAAACTGCACAAACACCACAACGAACCAAATAAAGACTGCCAGTACTGGAACTGAAGAAGGAAAAAATACAAGGTTGTGGCATTTTTTCCTTCTTCAGTTCCAGTACTCGCAGTCTTTTTTACTTGGTTCTATATGTAACTTTCCCTGATGAATGTTTATTATTTCTCCCATATTTCTAAACTCCTTAATAGCAGTTTTAGGTGAAATATAAATGCATGTCAGCACAATTCTCATCGTTTGCCAGAGCCTTTATCACAGATCTGCCATATATGTATCTTTTCCCCCTCTTCTATCACTACTTGAACTCCTCTAGCAGTTAATATAAGTACTCCTCTTTTCCTTTGTCCCTGATATTCTGCAGAATATTCACCCTGAAATCCTTTCTTTATCAAATTCACATATTGAATTATTTCCAAATGGATTTCCTGTAGCACTCTTAAATTCACATATTGAATTCTTTCCAAATGCATTTCCTGTAGCATTGTTATTTGTACTCTTCATTTCTTAATATAATTAAGTATTATTTCCTTTTTGTCTATACCTGTGAGATCATTCACATCCCAAGATCATATGGAAAGTGTCATCATAATGGTAAGAAGTTGTTATTCCCACCTATTATATACAGCAGCTTTTTAAAATATATTTTTTCAGCTTTTGTGATACATGCACCCATTAATGTTTGGCAGGTTAATCTCTTATACAGTTTTTCTTATCATCAACATCAGACCCTATGTCATATTTTACAAGACTTTTTGTTTTAATAAAAACCATCAATCAAAAAATCAAACACCCCCCAAAACACCATATAACCCATTAATTTAATAGAAATACACATAACTACATAAATCTTCAAATAATGAAGTTTAATCCTCCCAGTGGGAACATTTCTGAAAAATAGACAGTTGTTAATACAGGTCCTCATTAACCTGAAATTGAGGTTATCCATCCCAAGACATGTGTTATTGCTTGTGCTTCTACTTAAACTAGTTGGTGTCTATTCTTTTTTTTTAATCTTTATCCCATCATGTGAAAACAACTTGCATGTTTTCAGAAATCATTAACTTTAGCCTCCCTGGAAGAAGCCTGTGTTCTACCTTTTATTGTCCTATTATTAGCTTGTCTCCATAGAAATGTAAGATAAAAAAGAAAAATGTAGTCCTCTGCTGTAGCCTGAAATACAAGCTGAAATGTCTATTGCTAAAATAATTTTTTTCATTATATTCAGTATTGTCATATTTATTTGTTTCCACTGAAGAAAATTATTAGATTAAACTAAGGGTCTTATTCCAGTCATTCACCTATGTAAAAGTAAAATAAAACATATCCGCTCTGCATATATTATGCTCTGTGCACTTTTACAACCCACCTCCACCTCAACAACCCAAGATTACAGCCTAAGTTAAACACATTTTTGTCTAGCTTTTCTTCTATTTTTGCTTTGTTATGTATACATTTCTTAATATGGAAGAAGAAGAAGAAGAAGAAGAAAATACATCTGTTTCTTTTAGTAACTTTATCATATATAATAACAACTGAAATATTTTACTATAAAATATGCAATTTATATTGTGAAAAATTTCATAGAAATATTAAGATTAAAAATGTTTGCTTACAGTTACCTTTTCCTTCTTTCTCCCCTCCCCTCAGAGACCTACCCAACATTAATAACATGAAGAAAGGCAAATGCTTTTCAGTTCCCCACAAGATTAATAATGTTAACAAAAGTCCACTCATTCCAATTATTCTTATACAGCCCTATTTCAAAAATGTGATAGATGCTTTTTAGTCTCACATTTATTTGCCAACTTCCATATTGCTTCTTTCTCTTAATCTCAGTTTCCCAACTCCCCAGATTCTGGTTCCATACCAAGGTACTCCTGATTCTTCTGGTCAATTCCTTTGCTTTTGTCTGTCTCTTAAGCATTTTCTTTGGAACAGTGGAAAAGCTTTTACTGGGAAAGTCTCTCCATGTGCTTTAGTATTAGAAGAATGAGACTTGGAGTCCCCTTCTGCTTGATGGTTAACTTTTTGAGGGACAAACTTGCATTTCCTCCTTAGCCTGTTCTGCATCAAAAAATTACTTTGATGCTCTAGGAAAAAAAAATCTGAAGACAGCTGGATATAGCAGCTTGAATTTTTCACCACCCTCTCAGCATTCCCTAATTACTGGAATAAATTTGTTTCTCTTTAGCCTGGTGAACAGTGAATAATCATTTTTCCAGAAACACTCTACTGTCTCCATCTTTTAATACTTTGCCCTTTTGCCACTATTTTGTCAGGATTAAGTCTTTCTGCTGCCAGGTTTGCACCTTTATTAATAAAGGTCTTGGCTACTTTCTCATGGTCAGATTGGAGCATACACAAGGTGTGCTCTTTCACTTCATAGTTCCTGCTCTGGAATACCAGTCCAGTTGCTTAATTGTTGCTTCCTAAAATGAATACAGTCTGGTTCTTCTAGTTTCACTGGTACAGCAGAAAATCTGAGATTTTCACTATATGCTCATCCCTCTAATTCTACCATTTTTTGAAATATCACTTCTTGAACAGTTTCATACTCAGCCAGTGTTTTCTTAATTTTAACCTCTGATTTTTGTAGTTTTAATTGCTCATCTGAATATCTGTTTTAAAGTTTCTTCCATTTTTTGAGCCTTTTGTTATTTGAGTTGATACACTCCTTCAGTGCCTAGTTTATTTTAGTCAGCTCTAAGCATATTTGACTGACTTTCTCCTCTAGATAACTGGAAGCTATGTCTTGCACAAAACCTGTAGTTTGAACTGTTTTTTGCTGAACAGCTACATGATTTTTCCCAGCTAGTGTTTTTGCTTTACAATTTCTATTTGATTTTCTTTCAGGCTTTATTGCTGGCATTCAGGCAATGTATTTATTAGCCAGTAACTGAATTCTACTCCATCTTGGAAGTCCTAGTTCTGCATTTTTCTTAATCTTATTTCTTAGGTAGTGCATCATTTTCTACATATATTTTTCACTGTAATTGCCTGCATTTATTTGTAAGCTTGAACTTACTCCTTGTAGTTTTCTTTTCTTTCTTCTTCTTCTTTTTTTGATGTCTCTCATAACTGACCCTAGAATCTGTCATATTCAGATATGCATGTTCCATGAAACTGTAGATGATAATTCTTCTCTGTCAATCAGTTCTTTATACTATTTCATGTATTATACCATATTCTGTTTAGCTACTTCATCGGCCAGCAAGTCCTGATATAGCCTTCCATTTGTCTACATTTTCTTATTCATTGCCTATTCTACAATTCCTATTGTAAGATGACTGGAGCATGTGCTGAGAAAAAGGTACACTCGTTTGTATATGTTCGTGCCCCCTAAACTGCAAATAGCTTAATTTGCAGTAATAAAAAGTCTAAACATGCCTCTGAAGAGTGTGTGATTTAAAATATATATTCTGCCTTTGCAGTTCATTAGCCTACAAACATCTACCCTACCTCTACCTGATATCCCAATCCTTTCATGCCCACAACATCCCAAATTCCATATCCTTGTTACAGTCAAACTTATTTTAATCATACAACTTTATTAAGTCACATAAAGTAGTATTATATAATTTTAAAGCTGTATGTTCTGTAAGTGACTGTAATAACAGCAACACAACTGTGGGAATGCTAAGGTAGGTTTAGCCTAACCAAGGTGATTTACCAGGTTGTTTGTACACAGCACCTAGTCATCAACATGTTAGACTACTATGAATGTAAATGGTGCATGTTCCCAGTGTGAGACTATCTTCACTTCTCTAATAATTATGTAAAGGACGATCTGTTAGACACTTTTCTCCAATTAGATTTTAAGTTATTAGTTGCTTGATACTTGCTGAATTTACAGCTGGAGGCTAGTATGGCCATAATTATTGCTGACCCTTGTCATAGCAGTATCCTAAAAGTAACACCTTTGTACCCACAATCAGAAGTTAATGCCACTGGACGGAGCCCAGATGAGAAATGCATAACAAATGACAGTGCCATACAAATCAGGAGGGACATAAATTCTCAAAAGTGATGGACTGATAATTTATGCAGCAATCAGACATTCTTCTTCCCATGTCGTGAACATTTAATTCAGACTGCAGATCCTTAAATATTGTCTGTGGATGTAAAATAACCTCTGTGTATCAAAAAATAGTATTTTCAAAGATTATGAGGTATTGTGTAATCTTAAATAACAATTTGCACCAGTGATTCCTTTTGCTTATACAGACAGTCAACCTTCAACTTTTTAGCAAAAGAGCGTACACCAAGGCTTACCTCCCAATCAGAGTTAATGTAAAGAGTTTGTATAGAGAGGAGGCCTTAAAACATTCTTGTGGTCAGTTTTACCCAACTCCACAGCTAACCAATTTGACAAAGGGAAATAAGGAGCATTAATCCTTTCCTTAAGCCATGACCTCAGTACTAAATATCTCAGTCTTTAATACTTCCAAGAGGAGTTATTTTGCAGTCTCCAATGGTCCTTAGTATAGCTAAACTTGACCACCAATTAATTGTACTCCTACCCCAGGAACATTATCTGACAAGAGCCGAGAAGAAGTAGCAAATTCCTTCAATACTTTCTTCACCGAAACCATTCAGTCCTTAGCTAACCAACTATCTCCTCCCTCCACATCAATAAATGCTACACCTGACTCGCTACTCTCTTTTAACCTCCAACCTGTGTCCACATCCTTTATCAGATCCCTTTTGAAAAAGCTAAAGCCAACCACCCTTTCTGCAGATCTTCTCCCAGCTGAATATCTGCAAATAGCTGCAGATGTCGTAGCCTACCCTATCTCGATTTTAATTAACAGAACCATAACCGAGGCCACAATCCCCTCAATATGGAAAATATCCTACGTTATACCACTCCATAAAGGTGGTACATCCACAGAACTATCTAACTATAGACCAATAGCCATACTATCACCACTTGCCAAAATTATGGAAAAGTGTGTGCACAACCAACTAATGCTCTATCTCACCCAGAATAAACTACTAACAGACTCTCAACATGGATTCAGACCCCATCACAGTACAACCACTGCCCTCTTCTCTTTTACTGAAAATATAAATCTTAACCGGAATAACAAAAAAATATCCTCTGCTCTCTTCTTGGACCTATCGAAAGCCTTCGATATGGTAAACCACCAGTTACTTCTTCATACTCTAGAAACCCTGCATCTAGATAGTCCAGCTCTTGACTGGTTTCAAGCCTACCTCACTGGGAGACAACAAGCAGTATTGTGGCAGAACAAGCTCTCTTGCATGCTACCAAATACCATAGGAGTTCCTCAAGGCTCCATATTAGGACCTCTTCTCTTTTCAGTCTTTATAAATGACCTCCATACAGTCATCCCTGAAGCCACCTGTATTCAGTACGCAGATGACTCAACTCTAATATGTTCCAATGCCTCTCTCGAAAATTTACTAACTACAACCCAGCACAGTTTTACAACAGTCGAAAACTGGCTCACCAACCATCTCCTGATCTTAAATCCAAATAAAACCAAGCTACTTTTCTTTACCTTGTGTTTTGCTTGCATTCTGTTTTAACATATTTTTCCCTCCCTCCCACCCATTTAAAGTTGTCTTGTTAAATACCACTTTCTTTCTAGTTGCCGCGCCTTATGTTAATCTGATATCATATATCATTTCTCTCTACTTTTTCACTCACTTATGTGAGTAATCACAAAACCATCACTTTTGAACTTCAATTATTCAATTATTTTAATTTATTGGCCCTATTACAGTATACCAGTACCAAAAAAATACAAAGAACCACCATTTTTCAGTCCATCTTGCTTTAAAAAAAATAACTCTCCACTAAACCTTAACTTTTTTTAGGTAAAAAAACTTCAACCTACTTACATTCTCTATCCTATCTACACCTGCAGAGTGCATTCTTTCAATCTTACCTTTAAGCATCCTGTTACTAGCACTTTCTCTAATATACCTAAAAGATCATCTACTTGACTACACAGAAGAAGACTTTCTATCTCTATAAAACCTTGCTCCTACAGTACAGTACTTATTTATTACGGCACGGCACTCTTATAGACCCCACCCAGGCAACCCCAACCCCATTTCTCCCGGTCACCCGTCCCTTTACTCTCTTTTTTTTTTTTTTCCTTCCTCCTTGTTCGAGGTAGGGTCAGTTGCTGAACAACCATGCGAGAGAACTATACATCCTGGGCCAACTGGAGGCTGAGCTCTCTCCAACATATAGGACTGGCAAGACCAGGAAGGAGGGAAACCACACACACACACTATAGACCCATAGTACACACATCACCACCACAAATCACACATAAACACACAAAGACATACTCGCGCTCTGATCAAAAAAAATCTACCAAAACAGAGGAGGCCAAAACAAACAACCAACCAACCACCACCTCAGAACACAACACCTGCAACACATAGACCTCACAGTCAACAGTCACAGCAGTCCTAAAAGCCCTTAGCAAGACCAACCACACCAGACACACTAGTCATTGGTGACTCCATTCACAGCTCCTGGACAGCGTCACTCTGACGAAGAGTGTAACCTGGGTCACAGTAGCTGCCCTGTCGGCCTAGAATCCATAGAATAACACAGGTCTCTCAACAGTAGGTACAAATCAGACTCAGTCATTGTCTACATGAAAAGAGACATTGAGGAGCTCTCTGATTATGTAGCCCAGGGTATGATGACCCTGACCTTCAGTATCTACCTTCCACCAGAATGCAATGATGATACAGAGATAGAGAGATGATCAGCTTTAATAATTGGCTTAAACTCTGTGGGTGTCATTCAAGGGATCATCTGTCTGCTGCTGATGACATGATGACATGCTGGACAAACTGCCATGAGGATGGCTTGCACCTGTCACCTGGGATTCGGGGATTTGGCAAAGGCTCTTGCCACCCCTATAGTGCCTTTTTAGGCAAGGCTCAAATTCTAAAACCTACCACCCTAGAACACAAAAGGAAAAAAAAAAATAAAAGGGTAATGCACCAGAAGTCGCCCTTCTCAGTATGGAGAACATCGATGTCTGTGCAGTGACAGAAACCTGGTTCAAAGGCTCCTGAGCACCCCCCCACTATCAGGTTTTACCTCCCATATTCATCAAGGACACCCACACCTCAAGACTGGTGGCACCCACTACGATGAGACCATCCAGGGACTGCTCTGCAAATTGTAGCATGTTACAGGCCACCCTCACAAACAGGAACCTCACATGGCTTCCTGAAAAACACTAGAGGGGATAAATGTATCACACCATCATACCATATAGGTTGGAACAACTAGTCACCATCCCCACAAAGAGAAAAACATACTTGATCATCATCACGAACATGGGGGAGCATGGTGTTCAACACCGAAGTATACCCCTCTGGAGATCAGATCTCACTTACAAATGCCTTCTACCAGCACCTGCAGGACTGCATGGATAAGGCAATCCCAAAAAAAAACAAACTCTTTTACCAAAGGCAAGGTCCAGTCCAGTGTCTGGTGGCCATAAAAAGGTAAGACACCCTTTTCACACTATAAGTAAAAAACTAAGAGCATAAATAAAATCATCCAAAAATTTTTTGAGAAAAAAAAGCTAGACCTAAAAAAAGACAAATCATAAGGCCTTTAGAAAGGTTGGTTAGGAACCTGGAGGAACCAGATATGCTCATGCTCAGAACTAATGATGAATGTGAGAATGACTGATAGACATTGCCAACATACTGGCTGACAGGTTCAGTGCAGGTTTTTCCCCAAACCCCCCCCCCCCCCAAGATATCCTCCAATGCCCAAGTGAGAACTGCCTCTCCAAAAGCAAAACACAGCATCCATGGGACCTGATGGTGTCCCCCCTGTGTGCTCCCACTAACTCAGGAGGAAAACCCACAGCTAGGACAGCTGTTTACTGTGGTCCCCACTCACAAAAGCGTGTGCCTCCAATCGACCCCCTTAATTACCGCCCATAGCTGACAACAAGCCTTATCTGCATGGAGATGGATAATGGACCTCATAAATAAAACAATAGAGACATAGGAGTTGCAGACTTTGTTGACTTTTTTCAAACAGTCACCAAAGCCATTGATGAGGAAAGGCAGTCCATACAGCCTACCTCGATCTGGTGAAGGCCCAATACACAACCCCCCCACTCGGTATCATTGAAAAACTCATCAGCTTAAATGTTAACCCATACATCACAAGATGGATTGCAAACTGGCTGAGTGACAGAACCCAGTACCACAGGGCTCAGTCCCTGGGCCCACTCTTGTTTAGCATCTTTTTTTCCAAGTACAAGCAAACACAGGAGGGTTATTATGACGGTGGCAATCCACTGAGCACAGAAGAAGTATCGGGGACCTGGGGACCCAGGTTGATAGATCTAGATCAAGGGAGGTCATAGTCTCCCTACTATCATCTCATCAGACCAATGATTGAGTACATCGAATGTATCTGACCCGACACTTGCAGCAGCTGGAGAGGCCACAAAGTTCCTCACCAAAAGGATAAAGGGTCTCAAACATCTGTCTTATGCTGCTCGGACGAAAGAACTCCAGCTCTATTCAGTCGCTACCCGCTCAGAGGTGACCTTTGCCTAACATACAAGGCCATGTCAAACCCAGATTTGATGAATATGCTTCACCTCAAAAATCTAGATCCCGCAGAGCCAGCAGAGCACCTGCTGGCCTTGTTCTACTAAAGGGGTGGCGTAAACCAAAAAAACTGGGCTAGCTTTGTAAATGCCCTCAGGCAGATAGCCTAGTATGAAACTTCTCTTCTACCCAACTAATAAACCACCTACCGAACACTTTACTATACAATCCAATAATGGGACCATTATCTCCCCAGACACCTATGCAAAGTTACTAGGAGTAAACATTGACAATAAACTCAGATTTGACATGCATATCAACCAAATCATTAAGTCAATAAACAAGAAACTTGGGACCTTATACAGGATAAAAACCTTCCTTACTCCAACTGCCAGGGCAGCCACGGCCTGGTCACACCTTCTCTCTACCCTATTATATGCCTCTCCTGTGCTTACTAACCTTAACAAATCTGACCTAAATAAGCTCTCATCTTGTTACAATCATATTGCCAGATTCGTAACAGGCTTACCCTACAGAACACTCCATTGTGTTAACCTGAAAAAGCTTGGATGGATAGAATTCCCATGCCTTCTCCAGCAATACCAACTCATAGAGGCATTCAAAATCCTTAAACAACCTGAAAATACCCCTGCTCTAAAAAAATTAATAACTCCTTACACTAATCTAAGTTGCCTTCGCTCAGCAAATAGACTCCTTGTCCAAACAACTAAATCTTACAACCTAGGTGGTGACGCACTGTTTGCCAATACCACTGGAAAAATATGGAACTCCCTCCCCAACAACCTCATGCTTATAACTTCACTAGTTCAATTCAAAAAGAGTCTAAAACTCCACTTTAAGTCACATTGGCTTTGTCCATTGCACAAACCCAGACTAGCTCCTTGCCGTAAACCAAAACCAAGCCCATACTAGTTCTTAGTATTATCCAAACCCAAAAAGAACAACCTAGCAAGGGTTATAAGAACTATGTATGTTGCCAAACTCTAAGCTATAATACGTCCTAACGACTCTGCTAGCATGTTATTAATGTATAATCTAATGATTAGTAGTATTCTGCATCTGATAGAGCATGGTAGTTTTATAATAGTATGTAAATTGTTTTTTTTTCTTTTTTCTCTCTTCCTCATTTTTGTTCATCTTATATACTATTTTTTGTAACAATTTGTCATTGTAACTCTGTTGGAGCTTTTCTCCCTGGGCCTCTGCTGAAAATGGACATGTATCCAGTCGGACTATCCCGGTCAACAAATGTAAAATAAATAAAATAAATAAATAAAATTGTACTAAATCTGACAACCAGTGGATGCCTTTCCTCTCTCATTCACAGCCATGCAGTGGGCTCCATCTGTTTACAGTTAGAGGACAGACTCACAGTGGTATGGCTGACCCTTACACTTAACCAGTACTCACTACTTTATATAGCCTTTCATAAACATATGATTAGCTTCTGAGAGTTGACCACTTAATCAGATGATTTTTGAAGGATATCTTGTAGCAGATTAAGCTCCAAGGTATAGAGGAATTAAAGATTTTAGCATTTCACTTAGCCCATATTTGCAGGTTTTCTGTCTCACATTTTACTAAGTGACTCAGGGTGAAATCCCAAGTGTATACATTGTTTAGGCACTTGGGCTTCAGGCCAGTTATTTTACATTAAGAAGGTTCGTGGTCTGCACTCTTGTGGGAGAAGAGGCTGGACTCTGCCCTTCTGAGCTGGGAATTTCTGGTTAGAGGTTTATAGTGCCTGAATATTTGAACTGTATCTTACTGAAATTGGTTCACCTTGTTTGCTCTAGCATAGACTAGATCCAGGCCTGCTGAATCTAGCTTTGTTTATATGCTTGTTGTTTGCTTGCTTGTTATTTCCCTGGAAGCTAATTCCACCTAATACGCAACTTCTCAGCGCTTCTGTGGATCACTAGTGATATCTGCATTGCTTACTGTACTTATTTCCTTGTTTCACTTGAAAGAAAGTTACTGTTTGTCGTTTTTGCATTTAGTTACTTGTAACACATTGCACTCAAGTTACCTGGCACTTGCTCACTAAAGCAATTATATAAGTCAGCACTAAAAATTAAAAGCACTACACCCTCACTCCCCACTGGCCCTTGTTTTCAATTAAGGAATTCCCAATATTATTCTAGCATGTCCAAAGGTCAGTTGTCAATCTTCTCTCCGGTCCAGCTGGTGAATCTGGGAATCTTGAGGCAATGTTATAACTGCTTCATGTACACAGACAACCCTCTCCTCCTCCCACATAACACAAATACTTGCGAGAGATGCAGCTATTTAGTCAAACTGGAGGCTGAGCTCTCTCAACTCAGGACTGGCAAGACCAGACAGGAGGAGAAGGCAACTACACACACCACAAAACCAGCCTCACATAATGCTACCACTCCACTGAATCAAACACATAAACACACAAAGACATACTCGGAGGCTCTGAGTAAAAATTTACCTAAACAGCAGAGGCCTCCAAAGCAGACACCCAAACAACTGCTACCTCAACACACCCCACAAGCAACACATAAACCACAAAAGCAGTGTGCAAAGCAGTCACAGCCCTTAAGGCCAAATACAACACCAAACATACTTGTCATAGGTGACTCCATAGTCAGACACACTGGCGTCCCACTCACCAGGCTGAACAAGGAGAGGGTCACAGTAAGCTGCCTATCGGGCGCTAGAATCCGCCACATAACACAAGCACTCGGGTCACTCCACGGCAAGTACAAATATGACACAGTCATTGTCCATGCTGGTGTGAGCGACCTGAGACGCACCTCCCTGGACTACATGAAAAGAGACATAGAGGAGCTCTCTGATTATGTAGCCCAGGCAGGTATGACCCTAACCCTGAGCAGTATCCTTCCTTCACCAAGAATGATGCCACAATATAGAGACAAGATGATCAGCTTTAACAATTGGCTTAATGTCTGGTGTCATTCAAAGGGGATCCAGTGTCTGTCTGCCTGGGATGACATGCTTGACAAGCCACGCTGCTTCAAGGGACGGCTTGCACCTGTCACCCCTGGGATTCCGGATATTGGCTAAGGCTCTTGCCACCCCCATAGTGCCTTTTTAGGCAAGGCTCAAATTCTAAACCTACCACCCTAGAAAACAAAAATGGGAAGAAACTGAGGGTAATGCTGCTCAATGCCAGAAGTCTAAATCTCAAAATGCATGCACTCGAGGCCCTTCTCAGTATGGAGAACATCGATGTCTGTGCTGTAACTGAAACCTGGTTCAAGGCTCCTGAGAGCACCCCAGCACTATTAGGTTTTACCTCATATCATGCGTTCCGGCCCCAAAACCCAGACCACACCACAAAAGGAGGGGGTGTATCCATATTCATAAAGGATACCCATACCTCCAGGTTGGTGGCAACGCACGAAGCTTTGGAAACCATCCAGGTGCAACTAACCATAGGCAAAACTGCTCTACAAATTGTAGCATGCTACAGGCCACCCTCTCAAACTCAGGAACCCCACACAGCCTTCCTGAAGACACTGGAGGGTATAAATGTATCTCCAAACACCATCATATTGGGTGACTTCAACTACCCGAATATAGACTGGGAACATTACTCAAGCCCTAATTTTCTAGCCCAATGGTTCCTGGAGTTCATAAATTCAAATGCCATGGAACAGCTAGTCACTGTTCCCATGAGAGGAGAAAATATACTAGATCTCATTGTCACAAACATGGGGACAAAATGCTCCACACGAAGTATATCCCTCATTGGTGAGATCTGATCATAAACTAATCTCACTGGAAATCCACATCCCGCCCCCCCCCCAAACAAAAGACCATAGTGAAGAACTTCTCTAAAGCAAACATCACACTACTCAAGACTGGTGTGGTATCCTTCAAGGCCCCTGAGCCAGTGGAAACCACAACCCAAGCTGTGGAAGCCCTTACAAATGCCTTCTATGAACACCTCCAGGACTGCATGGATCAGGCAATCCCAAATAAAACCAAGACTCTTTCCACAGAGGGCAAACGTCCAGTCTGGTGGACCCCAGCCATTAACAAACTTTACAATAAGAGGAGAAAGCTATTACATGATAGAACAAAATCCATAAAAGGGAAGTCACCCTGACCATTATTAGTAAAAAAATTACGAGCACTCATAAAATCAACTAAGGCCAATTTTGAGAGAAAAATTGCCATGGATTCAAAGGACAATCATAAGGCCTTTTTCAGCTATGTTAGGAACCTGGGTGGAAACTCCCAGATATGCTCAGAATTAGTCCAAATTGATACAAAAATCACTGAACCCACAGACATTGCCAACATACTGGCAGACAGGTTCAGTGCAAACTTCACCCCCCCCTCTCCCCCCGTAAAGGAGAGATAACTATCCCAGCCGAGTGTAGCCTCCCGGACATCTCAAATGCGCAGGTGAAAGCTGCTCTCTCTAAAGCTAAAACACAGCATCAATGGGACCGGATGGTGTCCCCGGCTGTGTGCGACACGAGCTAAATGAGGAATTAAACCCGCACATAAGGCAGCTGTTTAATCTCAGCCTTACCACAGGATACGTGCCCAAGGAGTGGCGTCGGCAACTGTTGTCCCACTCCACAAAGGGCGCCTCTACGGACCCTGGTAATTACTGCCCCATAAGCTTAACAAGTCTAGTCTGCAAAGCTATGGAGAGGATCATAATGGAGCTCATAAACAAAGATATAGGGGACTTGCAGGCATTGGACCCGACCCAGTTTGGCTTTGTCAAGGGAAGATCATGCCTTTTGAACTTGGTCGACTTCTTGAAACAGTCACCAAGGCCATTGATGAGGAAAGGCAGTCCATACAGCCTACCTTGACCTTGCAAAGGCTTTCGACACAATACCCCACTCGGGTATTGTAGAAAAACTTACCAGCTTAAATGTAAACCCATATGTCACAAGATGGGTTGCAAACTGGCTTAAGGACAGAACCCACAGGGTTAGAGTTGCTGGCGCTGTGTCAGACTCCAAGCCGGTCACAAGTGGTGTCCCACAGGGCTCGGTCCTTGGCCCCTATTGTTTGGCATCTACTTCTCAGAAGTACAGGCCAACATAGGAGGACTTTGGCTGACAAAGTTTGCAGGCGACTGCAAACTGGGCGCCATAGTGGAAAGTGCATCAGACACGGATATCCTTCAGAAGGGACTCACGGAAACAGATAGCTGGTGCCAGAGCCATGGCCTGAAGTTAAACGCCAAAAAATGTATAGTCATACCCTTCGGGAAAAACAAGGTAACCCCAAGCTACCATATAGGTGGCAATCCACTAAGCACAGAAGAGGTTATCAGGGACCTGGGGACCCAGGTTGACAGTGGCCTTTCTTTTGACACTCACATTGCTAAAGTGGTTAGAAAGACCTTCTACATTGCCCACCTGATCATGAAGGGATTCACATCCAGATCTAGTGAGGTTATTGTTCCCCTGTACTCTTCACTTATGAGACCAATGATCGAGTACAATGCCCCATTCGGGATGTATCTCACCCGACATCTGCAGCAATTGGAGAGACCCCAAAGTTCCTCACCAAAAGGATAAAGGGACTCCAAAATCTGTCATATGCTGCCAGATTGAAGAAACTCCAGCTCTATTCAGTCGCATACCGTCTGCTCAGAGGTGACATGTGCCTGACATACAAGGCCATGTCCAACCCGGAATTAATGGACATGCTCCACCTCAAAAAATCCAAATCCACCAAAACCACTAGAGCAAGCGACTTAAACCTTAGCACGGATATAAATAGGACGTGCTGGAGGGATAGATTTATCACTCAGAGACTCCCTATGCTGTGGAATAAAATCCCGGTCCATGTGAGGCAGAGCACCTCGCTGACTCTGTTCAAGAGAAATCTAGACCTGTGGATGGGAGATCGTAGGTTTACCCCGGGAATCATCTCTGTGTCACTGCTGGACAGAGGCACAACAAACTAATGGGCACAGTATTTTTTCATATAAGGGGTGGCGTAAGCCACAAAAATTTGGGCTAGGCTTATAAATGCCTTAGGGCAGATAGCCTAGTATAAACCTATGAACCTATGAACCTATGCTATGCAACAAGTCTAATCTGCCCTTCCTGGGTAGTGCTTTATTGAAACAACACAAATATGTACCCAACCTCCTTTTCCTTTCTATGCATACAAAAAAGAGTAATTAGTTTAGACATCTTGCCTAGGAACCTGTTACCCTATAGAACTGGAATATGTCTAAGCACACAAAGCATTAAAGATGCAACAAACACTTTTATAGTGTCAATCCTGCTCATTATAAAAAGCACAACTTAATTCATGTATGAAACCATAATTACATCTTGTCCCAAACTGGTTTAAGATTTAGTTCCATCATTGAGTGTGTATTAGGGTGCAAACAGATCCCCAGATATTTTGAGGAGAGTTTACTGTCGGTACAGATGGCTGACAGCTCTTCTTTCTTTAAAGCCAGGCAGTTATCATTGATTAGGAACATTTCATTTTTTAAATTATTTGCTTTTAAGTCCTGATACTTATTTAAAATCTTGGCAGCATGTTCTCTGTAGTGAGACTATTTTATCTTTGGAACTTGTGAGGCTTAAATAGTCACCAGAAAAAAAAAAATCAGTGCTCCATTCTTTTCCCCATACAGATTCTAACTGGACAGGCCCTTGGCACTATGCAGAATCTTAGCTGAGGGTTCTGTAGTTATAAGAAAGAGTTCTGAAGACATGTGGCATCCATGCCTGGTGTTGCTTGCTAGGGGGAATGAAAGGAAAGATAAAATGGAGGTGCTAACAAGACTTTGGCCATGGGTCATATACAGGGCCTACAGGGAGCACCCGAACGCCATAGGGAAGGCCATTGTTCCTAGGACACTCCATAGATAATCCAATACCACCAGATAAAAGTTTTTTTTACAGTCAAATGTGATGGCCATAACAGACCCTGGAACATTCTTAAGACCCTGTACTACTGAATAGATCTAAAGTGACCTCTGCTGCTTCTTGCTGGTGTGAATTCGACCTGGTTAAGGAAGATCAAGGAGAGAAGTACCAGTGCTAACCGTTCTGCTACAAAGTTGGCATATAGTTTTAGGCTCCTGGTAATAAGAAACCGATTCCATGTCTTTTTCAGGATATGGAATAATTATAATAGTGGACGCCATACCTGTTGACTGTCCAGATTTTTGCAGAATGTCCTGATTTTTATTTCATATTTTAGTTTGTTCCTTATAAAATTTATCATTTTCTGACTGAAGTTGCTTAATAATGACACACATTTAAGTTTCAGACTTCATAGCTTTCAGAAAATGAATAATAACACAAATCTTGTTATTCTAGCAACTTTCTAAGTTTATAGGAGCAATATTTAAAATTTGTTTCTATTTTTCATCCTTTGTTCCCCCATTATTTTAGGCTTTGTCCAGATTTCTTCTGCTAAGAGGTTGAGCGGTATGGTGGAAGCTAGAGATGAAAGATTAATATGGTCATCATGTTGGAAACTATCATATAGTGTCCTCATAAATGGAGTCATACAGCTCAATGGGTATTGATATAAATACAAATTATGCCTATCAGGGCCTGCTGCTATACTTCTTTGTGACTTGCTAAGAGCTCTATGCATTTTAACTTGAGAAATATGGGCAACTGATATTTGCTATCTAGAGAACTGTGGCAGACTGAATTATCCCAGAAATTTCTTAATAGCTACCCTCCTTACAGGTGGGTTTACCAAATCATTTCAGTTTAAAATGGCACAAAAAAACAGGAAAGGCACTGTTAAACCCAGTCATATCTATCTGAAAGTTCCCACACTGTTCATTCCTAATCCCCTATAATTTTGATTACTTTCTCCTCCTCACAGCCTTGTACACTTGCAGCCTTCTGAGTTTATCACCTTCCATCAAAGAAATTGCAGTTCTTTGTTGACACAGCTGTACTTTTTCCATCTTCAATCCACTTTTTCCCCTGTGGATCTTCTTATGTTGCCTGACTGAAGCTGGATCTTTACATTAAGTAAGATAAAATGGAGATGCTAACAAGACATTGGCCATAGGTCATATACAGGGCCTACAGGGAACACCTGAATGCCTTCAGGTTGCAACTGTTATGGCCTCCTTCTCAATTATAGCTTTGTCTTTGTTATCAAGGTGAGTCATCAGCATCTCTTCCTGTATTTGTTCAAATTTCAGTGACTCCCAGCAAGTTATTATTGGCCTGATTGCCACTAGGTTTTGCTCTATAAACCTTTCCACTGCCCTTCTAACATAGCTGATTAATTAAGGATCCTTAACAATTGAACAGTTCATTCTCCATAGAGGTGAGATTTCAACCAGCCTACTGGGATTGTGTCTGAGCATCAGTGCCAAGTGGTCAGTTGCCATGGCTGGGACTATCTCTACCACATTCACCAAATACATGGACTCACTGATTATCAGATAATACTTGAGCCCACTAGAAGATCTTGTGGTGGTCTAGAAAATGTGCAATTATCATCACTAGGATGCAAAATACTCCAGGTGATCACTATTTTGTGGCTTTTACACATCTAGTTGAGTACCCACTGGGTTGTAATATGATTCTCGAGTATTGGTTTTGTTCTGACATGAACTGAGCAGCCCTCCCTGAGCATCTCAGTCTTACTAAGTAAACAAATAAAAAAAAAAGAAACAAAAATTAACTCATCCTTATAGGGTGACATTTTACCCACAAAATTACTGTACCATACAATAAATTAAATGTGACCAGTAGCCATCTTCCTTCCCTATCTGACGCCTGTTTTTTAGCTTTCCATCCCAAGCTAGCCTTCACCCTGATACCAACTTTTGCTTTAGTGTGTGTATTCTGTCTGAATAGTGCCTGCACTTCCCATATATTTGTTTATTTATATTTGCTGGCCAGGAAAGTCTGACTGAGAATAAAACAAAAAAACAAACAAAAAAAAAAAAAAACAAACTAAAAAAAAACTTTTCAGTGGAGGACCAGGGTAAGAAATCTCCACACAAAAATCATACAATGTCATCCATTAATACAAATTATACAAAAACAGCTTATTGCTATTCAAAACTGAACATGCTGATTGTACACCCAAATCAGTGTGCCTCTTGTAAATTGAGCATATCCCACTATGAAAAGATCCTGTTACATAACTATTGTTGAGTTGACATAATTTTTATTAACATATGCTAAAAAATGATCTTGAAATATTTTAAGAGGGATGGAGCAAAATATAAAAAAAATTAGAACACCCTGCAAAAAATCTGGACAGTTGAAAGATATAGTTCTGCTAATGTCAAAGATTGCAGTGCTTTTCACATTACCTCTCAACTGACCAGACTTTAACAGACTATCCCTCACTTTCCTCATGTGTTTGCCCTGCCCTTCATTGTTCTTTTAATACTGCCATACTTTCCCAATGTATAAATAAATTAATTAAAAAAAAAAAGACAGATGCATTGGTATGCTCTCTTCTATGCCAACTCCCCAGTACTGTACTGATGTACTGTGCAAGTGTGTGTCGACATACATGCCATATGCATGCACCTTACATCAGTAAATCAGGAAGCAGGTGGAAGAACACTAAAGTGCCATTATAGAAAGGCATTATTTCAGAAAGGTAAGGCATTTATTTCTTAACAGCATCATTGTACAATAGCAATAACTCACTCCTGGATGTTGGTATCACAGTATTTACCCAGAGTTGACTGTGTTTAATCACACCAACCATGAGTAAATCCTACAATACCCACAGCCAGTCATAGGTTATTGCTAAAGTAAAAAAAGTCATAATAGGATAACACTTGTAGTACAGAGATATAGGATTAAACAAAAACTTTCAACAAAGTACCTAAACATAATTCAAATCCTGCAGTACTGTGGTTAACCTAAATTGAACTACATTACATAAACATAAGTTACATTACAGCACAGTAGTATATATTTCTGAGTAATAAAAATGGGTTACTTTGATTTGATATCGGCAATCAAGCTGCGGTGGAAAGAGTAAATGTACTGTAGATAGATATGGTTAAAAGAGAGAGAGGTATAGCAATTGATTTGCACTCAGATAACTTTCAAGAAGGAAAAATTATGTAATAGAGACTTGTATTTTAAAACAAATTAAAAATTAGGAGGCAGATATCATGCAGCTGATGTTAAAAAACTCCTGGCTACCTTACATTCCTGTACATAAACCACATCTGTGTTTAACTTTTTAAGCTACTCCTTTGATAAAGACCATTTACAAGGGGTATTTAATCCCCGAACATTCACTGTGCAATAAAAAACTGTTAAGAAATGTTAAGTAGTAGAAGTGCAGTTAAGCCACCTTCAGTGGTGCAGAAGCAAAAACATCCTGCCTTTGACCTAGGTGATCTGAGTTTGATTAATAGCTTTGGTACCAGCTGGACCTGGCATCATGGAGGAGATGAGTGACTTGACTTTGTTGGTTCACTTGGGGGGAGGATGCTAGAGTTCATGCATGGGATGTACCTTCCAGGGTTTGAATCCACGATGTAGGCTGGAGATGCCATGCAAGAGATGACTTCATGGGAACAGGGCAGTCCTGAACGGTTTCTTCACCTACAAAATCAGATGACAGCCCTGTCTGATATTTATTGCATTCCAAACCCCTGGCATGCTATCAGCATCTGATCATACTCTGTCTTATTGTCTTTACTTACCTCAGTAGGAAAGTGAATATTGAGAGCTACTTCATTTACTATGCAATTATTACTAAATTTCTTGAATAGCATAATCATCAGCTTAGGAAAAGAAATACCTCAAATAGATATGTAGCAGGTTTGAGGCTGAGATGCTCATGTCATCATTTTCAAATTCCACCCACATCTTCTTGCATCTAAATGTGGATTTCATGAAACACTCATGTCCCTTCCCTCTGTTGTACATTACCTCACCTTTTAAGCAATAACCCAAGAGGTGATGCACACCATGAAATAAAAAATCAACAGAACATCTCAAAAGCAAGGGTATAGCGGGAATTTATTACAATTTATCACTTTTATTTTTACTCTATATATTTTGTTGAGTTTTCAGGGCCCATTATCTTCCTAAATTTCTTTATGTAGAGTTCTGTACTTGTTGGTGTCATATATGCAGAGACCAACATATATCGCAAATCCATTACAGTCACTAACTATAGAGAAGCTTACTTTTCAGAGGTTGAATTACCATTCCTCCCTTCCACATTTACAGCTGCAATCACCAGCTCGTGTCCTAGACATTGACATTTTTAGGTCCTAAATTTCCAGACCCACTTTTCTCATGAAAGATTAATTTATTATTCAGTCTTAAACTTACTGCAGGAGACAATTTTCTCTTGTGTTAACTTACAGATGAGGTATGATTTCTAGATTTAGATCTACTATATAGAGACACAGAAGTTAAGACCGAAGTAAGCAGCGATTCCATAACTAATAGTCGTCATACTATTTAGTGCTCTTTGAAAAGTTGGAAACATTTGAACTATGTTATAGATCACAGAATTATTCTTTTATATGTGATATTAGATATACAGAAATGGAAGAGAACAGTGCACATAGACACTGAAAAATGTATTATGACTTCTGAATATATTATGATGTTCCGAAGTCTTTCTGTTTAAAAGTGAACTTCTCAAGTTATAATAACTAACCAATGTCAAAAAAGAAATTTCCATTTAGCATTTTCTTTGGGAAATGAGTTTCTGTTTCACCCCCCCCCCATCCCATTTCATTATTTATTTATTTATTGGTTTAGTAAGTATAGAAGAAAAAGCTGTTTGTTTTCATTTATATCCTATTTATAGTTTTCATACATCCATTGCATTCATTCTAAATGACAGGCCATATTATGCTACTAACACCATTACAGCATACACAAGCAAAATACCACTTTCACATCTATGTTGTTATTACAAGCTGTAGTGCGATGCTATGAGGGATAATTCAGCAGACAAGCTAGCAAATGGACATAATCCTCATAAATGTAATAGTGAAAAGAGGAAAAGAGGAGTGAACATTTATTTATTTATTTATTTGCATTTGTTTAACCAGGATAGTCCATTGGGCTCGAAGAACCCATTTTCAATGGAGTCCTGGGGAGAAAAGCTCCACATACAGATTAAACAAAGATGAGGATATACATATACATTACATGGGGTTAGACATTGAGAAAAAGCACCACATACAGATTACACAAAGGTGAGGATATACATATACATTTGATGGGGTTAAACATAGTACAGTTTATGTAATTAAACATGCAGAGATAGCTAAAAAACACAGTTTTTTTTTTTTTGTGAATAGAGTTAGAGTAGTATACAGGTAGGCCATGAGTAATGCTACCTGGTGTTTAGACAGTCAGAAGAGAAAAAGATACCAGAGTAAATAGTAGGTTATGAAGGATGAGAGCAGGAGCATTCCCATGTGGAGGTTAGATAAGAGTGGAGTGATTTTTTAAAGGATGGGAGGCTTGTAATGGTACGAATAGAGGGAGGAAGGGAGTTCCATAAGCGTGCTAGTGAGAAGGACAGGAGGTTTTGTCCAGGAGGGTGGAGGGGTCTATGAATTTCTATGAGATTTTGATTGTTTGATCTTAGATGTCTTTGTGTGGTGCATTTTAAAGGTAGAAGAGAGTGAGGGGCAGAGGGATGGCTGGAAAATCAGTTTGTGAGCATATGTGAGTTGGGTATATGAGAGGTAGTTGGGTAGTTCTAACCATTTCAGTTTGTGGAGTGGTTCACAGTGGTGTGTTGATGATTTGTTAGAAGTGGCAAATTTGGCAATTTTATTGTAACAAGAGGATAGTTTGGTTTTGAGGGAAGATTGTAGGTTAGTAAGAAGGGGAGCTCCATAGAGAAGGGAGAGTAAGAGAAATGTAGTTGAGAGAGTAATCTTGGTAGCTGAGCTGAGAAAACGATTATGACGGTAGAGCATGCCAAGTTTTTGGTGGGTTTTATTTATGTTTTGTAGTAGATGGGAATGGAATTTAAGCTTGTCATCAATTTGGACTCCTAATAGTTTGGTTTCTGATACAAGCTCAAGGGGAATGTTATTTTGGCTATAGATGGAGAATGATTTATGATCGATGTTAGTAGTTTTTGAAGGAGTAAATATCATGAGTTTGGTTTTAGCAGCATTAAGAGCTAGATGGTTGTCTTTCATCCAATTTTCAGTGGTGGAGAAGGCATCCTGGGTAAGCTTTAGTAGAGTTGGTATGGATGAGGCAGTGCAGATGATTGTGGAATCATCTGCATATTGAATAATATTAGCCTGAGGGATAGCATGGTAAAAGTCATTAATGAAAACATTAAAGAGAAGGGGGCCCAGAATGGAGCCTTGTGGGACACCTGTAGGGGTATTTAGAAAGGAGGAAGTAGCTTGTTTCCACTTGACTGCTTGTTGTCTATTGGAGAGATAGCTGTTAAACCAGTTGAGTGAAGTGAGAGAAAGGTTTAGATTAGATAGTTTAGTAAGAAGTAGGTCATGGGAGATAGTATCAAAGGCCTTAGAAAGATCAAGAAGAGTGGTAGATACAATGAGTCCAGAATTTCTAGCTTTGTTCACAGTTTCAAGGAAGGATAGGAGGGCTGTCATAGTACTATGATGGGGTCTGAATCCGTGTTGGGTAGGGGTTAGTCGATTGTTGTCCAAGAGGTGGGGAAGGAGTTGAAGGTGGATGCATTTCTCCAGGACTTTAGAAATGGGAGAGAGGATGGCTATGGGATAGAAATTGGAGATGTTAGTATTATTTCCACCTTTGTGTAGAGGGATAATGTAAGCTTTTTTCCAGGTTTCGGGGACAAGACCTTCTTGGATAGAGCGATTGATGAGGATACTGATAGGGAGCGCAATGGCATCAGCAGCTATACTGAGATAGTATGAGGGAATGTTGTCAGGGGCATTGGTGCATGGTTTTAATTTCTGTAGGAGTTTTCTTATGGTAGAAGTTGGAGTAGGTTTAATTGAAAAAGGGTGAGGTTGAGGTGGGGGTGAATGAGACAAAGGAGTAGGAGGGGGAGGTTGGTTGTCAGTAGAGGGGGTAGGAGGTGAATTGTGTGTAAAAGAAGAAGTAAGTTTGGAAATAGAGTCTATGAAGAAAGAATTGAATTGGGTAGCAAGATCTATGTCTTGTAACTCTGGGCTGGGGTTTGGGTTTTCTATAGTACCAGGTTTTAAGAATGAATTTATACCTGCCCAGAATTTTTGTGGGTTAGTTTTATGATTGTCTTGAAGTTGGATAAAGTAGTTTTGCCGGTCTATTGAGATAAGTTTTTTTACTAAGTTACGGATAGTTTTATATTGATTGAGGTTTGATGTAGATTTGTTTTTCTTGTATTGTGCCCATTTTTTATCTCTGAGTCGCATGGATGTAAGTGTATTTTTTGTTAACCAAGGGGTGGCTTTCCTTTTTATTCTTTTGGTTATTAAGGGAGCATGATTATTTAGGATGTTTAGGAAGATAGTATTAAAGTGGGTTACTGCATTTTCGAGTGGTAGGGTTTTTAAGGGAATCCAGTTAATAGATTTAAGGTTGCTGGAAAAAGCTTCAGGGTTGAAGTTTTTATGGAATCTGGTAGTTATATAGTTGTGAGTAACTTGTAAGGGAGTTGGAAGACGTCTAGTGAAGATGGGAAGATGATCACTAAGGGGGTCAGGAAGGGTTCCACTGTCAGGGTAGTTATGGGGATGGGAGACTAGAATCCAGTCTAAGATGTTGCCACTTGAGAAGTCTTTGGATGGCCTAGTTATTGAGTTGATTAGTTGAGAGTATTTGAAAAGGTTGATGTTGAGGGGGTGTGTAGGTGACTGTATGGAGGACCAATTTATATTGGTATCTCCCATGATTATAGTTTCATTATGGATGTTACTTGATAGCCAGGAGAGGATGTTTTCAAGTATTGGGATATTATCTCCAGGGGGAATGTAGAGAGAGGCTATAGAAATAGATTTGTGTGTATTCAGCTGGAGATGAGCTAGTATTAGTTCTGCATTAGAAAACTGGGGAATGATTTTGTTGTAAGGTGTTAGGCATAGGGAGGATGCGTAGAGTAGAGCTACACCACCACCCTTTTTGTGGGATTTGTCTTGTCTGATCTAATGATTGAGTAGTTTGGTGGTAATATCTCGGTATCTTTAATGTGGGGTTTTAGCCAGGTTTCAGAAATGGCTATGATGTCAGGTTTGTTATGGAGTACCCATGCATGAAGGTTAGGGATTTTGTTTGCTAAGCTTTGTGCATTAAGAGATGTGAATAGGATGGATTTAGAATTTGAGGAGGAGTGGTTTGGACCTGGGTTAGGGTGTATATCACCAGATAAAAGTATTGCAGTTAGAAGTTGAGTTAGGAAGAAGAGGTATTTGGGTTGTTTTGTTTGGGTGGAGTGGGTAGAAGGATTAGAGGGAGATATGGAGAATAGGGAGGGTGTGATGGTTTTATGAGGAGGGATAAGTTTATAGTGAAAACATAGGTTGTTGCTGAGGGGGTAAAGGTTAGGAGAGATTTGGTTATTGTAGTGAGATTTTGATGTGTGGAGATGAAAGGTGGTATGTAAGTGGGTAGAGTGGTTGATGAGAGAAGGTTGTGTAAGAGAGTAAAAATAAGTGAGGCTTAAAAGGAGTAACAGTTGAATTGGGAGGGATGAATATTTTAGAGACATGTTGTGGTGTTGGTGAGGTGTGAAGTTGTTTTGAGAAGGATGAGGGGAAATTGTCATGTGAGTATGGAGAGGGGGGATGGGAAGAGGAAGGGGAGGGGTTTGATAGTTTGGGAGGAAGTAGGTGTGGTTAACTGGCTATAAAGGTAGAGGTAGTGGGGGTGGGTGGGAATTGAGGGTAGGGTAGGGGAGCGGAGTGAGCCCGCAGGGCGAACGGAGCTGGTAGAGACAAGAGAGCAAAATGTGGAGGGAGACAATCAGTAAAGAGAGAGCAAACCAACAGGTAAGTCTGATGGTGGGAGAAAGGTGGACAATATTCAGAGGTGTGAAGGAAGAGAGGCAGGATGTAAGGGTAGAGGGCGCTGATGGCAGGATTCCTTGGGGAAAGAAGAAAAGGTGATAGATAAGTGTATCAGGGGACTAAGAACAGCGTGACTAGGGGCCAGGTTACAGAAAGCTTACAGAAAAGATGTAGGAAATACAGAGCAGAAGCTAGTATTTTAGAACGGTTACAATATGGGGTAGACAATTGCAGATCAGAAAGCTTTCTTTATAGAAAGTTAATTCATGAGGCGCCACCTGGTGGCCATTTATAGTATAGCAATGGTCTTGTCTGGGTGGGTAAGGGGGACTAAAGTGCGAAAGAGAAGAATCAGATAATGCAAGGGGGTTAGAATATTAGAGGAAAAAGTTGAAAGCTGTGAAGGGGGGTAGGCTGCTGGCTAGCCTGCCTGAATAGTATGCTAAGACTAGTAAAATTACAATCTTGTTTAGAAGCAGTTGCTTAATATGTAACCCTTCAGAGTTAGTGTCAATACATACTGTTCAATGCCTTTTCAGAGGTCACAGTTTTCAGGGAGATGTTAGGTGGTTTCTCTTAGTTGCCCTAATGTTCAGAGACTTCCTGAAGGGACAATGCAGGTAGCTGTTGCAGGGACAAACTGGAGCACAGTGTGTTCAATGCCTTTTCAGAGGTCACAGTTTTCAGGGAGATGTTAGGTGGTTTCTCTTAGTTGCCCTAATGTTCAGAGACTTCCTGAAGGGACAATGCAGGTAGCTGTTGCAGGGACAAACTGGAGCACAGTGTGTTCAATGCCTTTTCAGAGGTCACAGTTTTCAGGGAGATGTTAGGTGGTTTCTCTTAGTTGCCCTAATGTTCAGAGACTACCTGAAGGGACAATGCAGGTAGCTGTTGCAGGGACAAACTGGAGCACAGTGTGTTCAATGCCTTTTCAGAGGTCACAGTTTTCAGGGAGATGTTAGGTGGTTTCTCTTAGTTGCCCTAATGTTCAGAGACTTCCTGAAGGGACAATGCAGGTAGCTGTTGCAGGGACAAACTGGAGCACAGTGTGTTCAATGCCTTTTCAGAGGTCACAGTTTTCAGGGAGATGTTAGGTGGTTTCTCTTAGTTGCCCTAATGTTCAGAGACTTCCTGAAGGGACAATGCAGGTAGCTGTTGCAGGGACAAACTGGAGCACAGTGTGTTCAATGCCTTTTCAGAGGTCACAGTTTTCAGGGAGATGTTAGGTGGTTTCTCTTAGTTGCCCTAATGTTCAGAGACTTCCTGAAGGGACAATGCAGGTAGCTGTTGCAGGGACAAACTGGAGCACAGTGTGTTCAATGCCTTTTCAGAGGTCACAGTTTTCAGGGAGATGTTAGGTGGTTTCTCTTAGTTGCCCTAATGTTCAGAGACTTCCTGAAGGGACAATGCAGGTAGCTGTTGCAGGGACAAACTGGAGCACAGTGTGTTCAATGCCTTTTCAGAGGTCACAGTTTTCAGGGAGATGTTAGGTGGTTTCTCTTAGTTGCCCTAATGTTCAGAGACTTCCTGAAGGGACAATGCAGGTAGCTGTTGCAGGGACAAACTGGAGCACATGTGTTCAATGCCTTTTCAGAGGTCACAGTTTTCAGGGAGATGTTAGGTGGTTTCTCTTAGTTGCCCTAATGTTCAGAGACTTCCTGAAGGGACAATGCAGGTAACTGTTGCAGGGACAAACTGGAGCACAGTGTGTTCAATGCCTTTTCAGAAGTCACAGTTTTCAGGGAGATGTTAGGTGGTTTCTCTTAGTTGCCCTAATGTTCAGGGACTTCCTGAAGGGACAATGCAGGTAGCTGTTGCAGGGACAAACTGGAGCACAGTGTGTTCAATGCCTTTTCAGAGGTCACAGTTTTCAGGGAGATGTTAGGTGGTTTCTCTTAGTTGCCCTAATGTTCAGAGACTTCCTGAAGGGACAATGCAGTAGCTTGTGCAGGGGACAAAACTGGAGCACAGTGTGTTCACTGCCTTTTTCACAGTTTCAGTTTTTTCAGGAGATGTTCTGTAGTTGCCTCCTAATGTTCAGAGACTTCCTGAAGGGACAATGCAGGTAGCTGTTGCAGGGACAAACTGGAGCACAGTGTGTTCAATGCCTTTTCAGAGGTCACAGTTTTCAGGGAGATGTTAGGTGGTTTCTCTTAGTTGCCCTAATGTTCAGAGACTTCCTGAAGGGACAATGCAGGTAGCTGTTGCAGGGACAAACTGGAGCACAGTGTGTTCAATGCCTTTTCAGAGGTCACAGTTTTCAGGGAGGGTCACAGTTTTCAGGGAGATGTTAGGTGGTTTCTCTTAGTTGCCCTAATGTTCAGAGACTTCCTGAAGGGACAATGCAGGTAGCTGTTGCAGGGACAAACTGGAGCACAGTGTGTTCAATGCCTTTTCAGAGGTCACAGTTTTCAGGGAGATGTTAGGTGGTTTCTCTTAGTTGCCCTAATGTTCAGAGACTTCCTGAAGGGACAATGCAGGTAGCTGTTGCAGGGACAAACTGGAGCACAGTGTGTTCAATGCCTTTTCAGAGGTCACAGTTTTCAGGGAGATGTTAGGTGGTTTCTCTTAGTTGCCCTAATGTTCAGAGACTTCCTGAAGGGACAATGCAGGTAGCTGTTGCAGGGACAAACTGGAGCACAGTGTGTTCAATGCCTCTTCAGAGGTCACAGTTTTCAGGGAGATGTTAGGTGGTTTCTCTTAGTTGCCCTAATGTTCAGAGACTTCTTGAAGGGACAATGCAGGTAGCTGTTGCAGGGACAAACTGGAGTACAGTGTGTTCAATGCCTTTTCAGAGGTCACAGTTTTCAGGGAGATGTTAGGTGGTTTCTCTTAGTTGCCCTAATGTTCAGAGACTTCCTGAAGGGACAATGCAGGTAGCTGTTGCAGGGACAAACTGGAGCACAGTGTGTTCAATGCCTTTTCAGAGGTCACAGTTTTCAGGGAGATGTTAGGTGGTTTCTCTTAGTTGTCCTAATGTTCAGAGACTTCCTGAAGGGACAATGCAGGTAGCTGTTGCAGGGACAAACTGGAGCACAGTGCAGTTCTAGCACAGGAACAGGACACACAGCAGCCATATTCCTCTACACACACTGTCAGATATAATGACATGTATATGAACATGTAACACATTTCAGCATTTGCATAGACTGTCAACTCACCAAAACATGTACAGTTTGCTAGTATTATAGGACCAGTAATAAACATGGCAAATGTTGTCATGGGTTGGATAGAGACAGACAATGAATTCCACAGTCTGCTGTACCAAAAGCTTAGCCACAGCAGAATAGAGGGTACTGTGGAACGGTAAGTGTGCATATGCTGGTGCAGAAGTTCAAAAACTCCTAAGTATTATAGATTTATAGCTAACTCCTAGGAATGCAGTCCAAGAGACCCTTGAGAATCGTCCCTCAAATTACCAATTTTCCCAGAGCACTGATTAATATCTTGATCAGAGTCAGCAATTGATGGCAGAGGGGATCAAACAATAGACTATAGAAAGCCACTCATTAACAGCTCATACCCATATTCCTCTACACACACTGTCAGATATAATGGATCTAAATAACAGAAAATGGTTTCACTCCATCAACCTCTGGGTTAGAAGTGCGGCAGACTTTCAATAGCCATAAAACAGGACATCAGCAGTGAATTCACAACCAATGAATAATGAACATTAATAGCTGAATAGCAGATGGTCCATAGGCCTGTTTTGTCTGAATTCCACCTTCATCAATATGAATGTTAAAAAACAGGAAATTACATAATTTTTATACGGTTTGCCTTCATAATGCTAATAATGTTATGGTCGACCCCGTTTCCACGAATACCGAACTACGACTCTTCAAAATATCGAACACCAAATTTCCAAACGACAAAATCTCGACCCCTTTTTGACCCATGTTACCACTAGTGTAGAGGTGTGGCGTGGTCGGAAATGTCGAAATTCTAAGTTTTTTTGACATTTGAAAGATGTCGCAGTTCTGGTTTCGCGAAAATGGTTTGGTGATGTGGCCGGTCGATTATATGTGATAGACATTATGAAGGTAAACCTTTTTTACACTCAGTTTTGAAAATACACTCATGGAAAACATGTAAACTTTGAAAAACGCTTAACTATATACAATTAAAAATATACTACTAATCTAAAAATTACCAATATTCCTTTAATCCTGAAAAAATAACACACTCAGTCTTATCATTCATTGTTTCTCTTTCCTAGTTTCATTTTTCATGCTAAGTAAGTTTATTCTGCACCAACTGATCAATGCTTATAAAGATAAACGTAACCATAGGATCTTTTAATGTATGTTTAAGTAAGGCATTATTCATTTTATGGCATTTAATGTCACTAAAATGTTCCCTAATATTTAACTTAAATGGTCTTGAAGTTTGACCAACATAAAAGGTAGGGCATATACATTGTAATAAATATATAATCCATTCAGTCTCACAGCTAATTAAATATCTGCTCTCAGAAATGTTGCTTGTATTTGTAGTACATCTAGTGGGACTATCCTTTACTGTGTTTTTTTCCACTTGTGAATAATCACTGTGAGAGCATAGTCTCTGAATCAGAAAGGGTTATCAGGTGGGCAAGCCTTTCTAAACCTCAGGGCAGGTGTCACCAAGAAGCTGTCCCAACTGAAAGAGTGGTTAAATAATATATTAACTGTTGTGAGGCAAGATAGTATTAACATCAAGAGTGATCACATGATTTGATTAAATGATGTGGCTTCAACAATAAGTCTAGTTTTTTCAGTGTTGGGTACAAACCAGAGTTCCCTAAACTGGATATATTTTATAAGACATTATGAAGGTAACAGAATACTTAAGCTTCTAGATGGTGTTTCATCAGCACTAGAAATGAGCCAAAGAGCTGTTGTACAAGTAAGTGAATGTTTGAAAAATTTAGTTACCATAAATGAATATCTATTGACAGAAATTTGAAGGACATGTCAATACCAACAGGTCTGAGATAACTATGTCCCTCAAGAAGATGTCAGTGTAAGTTACATATATTATTTATGTGTATCCTGGGAAAGGGTCTGTAACCAAGAAACACATTTTGAAATCTTAAACAAATTACATATACCCCAACTTTAAATACTATGATGTAGTAAATCAACTGTTTTGCAAATAGATGCATGTAGATAATTTACAGATGGAAAATGTCCTAAATGCATCACTCATGTATCCTTCTGATGCAAAGAAATCTAGCAAAAACTGGAAACTTAGCATACATAAATTCATGTTTTTCTTAATTAGCCTAAAAAGCCTGAAAAGGTACAATGTGCTTCACTTTTGCACATTGCTAGGTAAATGACTTAAAGGTATTTTGTTTTTTACTTTTCTTGAAGAGGGAAAAGACAACATAAAATAAGAGTACATTTTAGTAATGATTGATACCACAGAATTGCCATTCAAACTCTATTTGTTTTTATAAGGGTTCAATGTCCTCCAGAGAGTATAGATGCTTAAGGTACTGGTCTGCAGAAAAGAATCAAAGACTGTGAATTTGCTAATTTGGATGACTCTTTAATAAGTGAAAGAATAATGTGTGGTAAAAGAATTGATGAAAACAAGGGTCACACTATTAAGAGGGAAAAAAAAACAACACAAGTTTACCAAAAATCTTTGGACAAAACAAACTAACTAAGGGAAAGGATATGTGGAAGATAAAATGTGAGTCAGATAATAAGACAAAATGAAAAATAGTTTATTGCAAAAAGTAATGGATGTGAAAGCCAGCCATGTGATGATGCACTTCAATAGTAATAAAGACAAAAGAAATGCTATTCTACTTAAAACTCAAGCAACATGTTCATGGGTTCATAGGTTCATGCATACACATTAAGCTAATGACCACCAGAAATTGTAAGCCGAGCCACGCAACTCAACCCAACTGTGCCCTTATATTTCATGGGCAATTATTGTGAGGGGGCATATTAGAAAGATTCTAAAGGTTATATGGGGAGTATGTTAGTCTGGACATTACTTTCTGCCTCTATCTATCAAAAGCATGGGAGCCAGACCCTTAGTGAATTTCTGATTTCCCATCCTTTGGTCAAGGTTACAGTTAAATAGGGTTAGGGATAGACTCTTTTTCACATGGATGGGTTGCCTGTTCCATTGTGTGTGGATCCTCAGAGACACATATCTGCCTCACTAGCATGTCTTATTTATGTAGCATTAAGCCTATTCTCAAAAGGAAACAAATGGTTTTAAATGATTTCATTCTATGTATTATTTTTCCACATATATACTTTTTATGGGTCCCCTTCACATGGTCGACTTTTCACAAAGGCGACATTCATATGGCCGAGACCATATGATCGACTTTTGAAAAGCCGACCATGGGGAACCGCTATCTCCATACAGTGTGGAATGGAAAAACTTCCGCACTGTAGTGCACTCTCAAAGTCGGTATATTTATGTTACGGGGGATGTGGGGGGCGTAGCCCCCAGCGGGTGGTGCAGGGGGGCTTGCTCCCCTGCTAACAGTTTTAAGGTACGTGTTCGTTGTGTTTTTTATGTTTATTTTACATGGTCGGCTTTCTGAAAGTCAATCATATGATCTTGGCCATATGAAAGTCGACTTTGTGAAAAGTCGACCATGTAAAGTAGACCCACTTTTTATATATACACTTTTATATGAATTTTATGGGTACATATATACTAATTCCTACAGGAACTCAAAACATCTTTTATATATGTATACACACTGTCTTGTATGTGGCTTTAAGTCTTAATTGTTTGAAATTGATTGATTTAAAATATTTTTGATTGGGCTGTGTCAGCCTGTGTCATCCCCTATACTATTTAAATGGAGTCTTGTTTTTTAAATGTGATATACACACACTGAAGAATGGTATCACCCCAAAACTTTTTGGAACTTATAATAAACCTGATTTTATTTGTATTTTGCTTAACTGACTCGACTGGCTCAATGTGTCCATTATTTGGAATTCTTTGCTTGTTATTTGGACTTCTTTGTATTCCAATGGTTCACATTCATGTTGGTCCTATTTTTTTTTTTGTATTTATTGTCCTATTTATGTTACAAGCAACATTTAAATCTTTGGATCTAGTGGTTCTGATGCTGTGCATTCTGTAGATGTGCAAAAGGTCCATCAGAGCTGGATCTGAGCATGCCTTGTATGCCAGGCATAGATCACCTCTTAGTAACCTGTAAGACACCGAGTAAAGAGATAGGGCTTTAAGGCAATACATATAGAATAATGCATTTATATCCTGGATTCTGCTGGTAAGAAACCTTTGTGGGCATTTCAGCTGTTGTAAATGTCTGGTCAAGTACATGCTGAAGAGCATTATACTCAATGATGGATCTGATACAGGTGGAATAAAGTGGCACAATGACTCCCTTGGACTTGGATGCCATGTTCTTACTAATAAATTAGGCAATATCAAATATTGTTTTACAACCTTGGCCACATGTTGGTCAAAGGCCAAATTACTGTCAACATAATGTTCCCAGATCCCTGACCACTGGGTCAACTCTTAAAGATGTGTTATTGATGACATAATTAGCTGGGGGACACCTTTCCCAAAATGCACTGTAATGCATTTCTTGACATTGAGTTTTAATCCATGACTTTGGAACAAGTCATTTGTCTGTGTTAGACACTCCTGTATAATGTTTATATCATGGGGGGATTTATGATAGCTCCCAGTCTGCAGTAATCTGAAATCCACCAGGTTTAGTAGGTATAACCTTCTCTTGAAAAAGCCAAATTGGGCTAGTTCCAGTGTCTGACATTTACCTATGTCTTTGCTGATCATTTCCATAATTGTTCATTGCATGGCTTTGCATATTAGACTAGTCAGGCTAATAGGTCTGTAGTTTCTGGGGTCAGTTCATGGTCCACCCTTATGAAGTGGGGAAACAGTTACAGTGCTCCATTCTCATGGTACAAAGCCTGTTTTGAGGCTATGCTTGAAAAGTTCTTCAGAAAGTTCTGATAGGTAATATTTCAAACTATTTAGGGGGCATCCCAGGATATTGTCTGGGTCTATTGAGGCTATGTTTTTGGACTTAGGGAACATCACCAGAACCTGCTCCCTGTTAATAGTTTTGGGGGGCTATGCTAGTAGATATTTTAAGGGGAGGAGGCAGGGGGGGATAGGGGCTAAAGTTTGAACTGAATTTGTCAGCTAGCACATTTGATGTTTTTCTGCTTGGTGATTGTATCATCATTGAAATCCAGTTTGTCACACTGATGTATGCTGCCCTTGATGTTTCAGACATAGTTGTAGAAGGTCTTGTGGTTGTCTTTAGCCCATGAGGTTATCTTGACCTTGGAACTGGCCTTGTTGGACTTTAGTCCTCTTAGTTTCCTGTTTAGTTTAATTAGAGAGCTCCTATCATTATGGACGTTGGTCTTCCTGGTTTTATTTATTACTTTTTTCCATTTTGTTTTATACCCTGGATTCCACCAGTGCAGTTTGTTTTTAGTTTGTTTTGGGCTTACTTCTACACAGTACAGCAGTCTCTATACAGCCATTTACATGGTTATACAGGGTATCTGTTAACAATTCTGCATAGATTGCTGTGAACTCAGGTTTGGGCACTAAAGTTTGACAAACTGTCACTTAATAGAATGTAGATTACTTTGGAATAGATCCTAACTATTTCAGGGTTTGCTGGGGTTACTGAGCTGCTTTTTATTTTGAAGGAGAGAACTTTGTGGTCTGACCTCACCAGTGAGGACATGACACTGGAGGATGCAGCACTCTCCCATATTGGTCAGTACCAGGTCCAATATGTTTGAACCTCTGGTGGATATGCTCGCTTTCTGGCCAAGAGTATTTGTGTTAATAAATTCCAGAAATCATTATACCTGTGAGTATGATGCAGTGTGTGTTTCCCAGTCTATAGAGGGTTAGTTAAAGTCTCCCATGAATAGGGTATCTGATTCATTGCTGAGTGTATCCAGTAGGTCTAGGTATATGCTATAAGATATGAGGGACATAGAGGGTGACCTATAGCTTGCTAGGATGTGGTATGGAACTATGTCTGTGGTGATTTGCAAATGAATGAATTTCAGGGCATCATACTGTTTAACCAACCTAATATAGACTGAGAATCCTCCACCTTTGTCCCTGTCTCTGCAGCTGATGGTCTAAATGTGTGGAAAGCAGTGAGTTCTTTCTGCAGATTTAAAGCATGTATTAGTAACGACACAGATGTCTATATTCTCCACAGTAAGGAGAGCTTGTAGGTTGTGGAGTTTCTTGTTTAGGCTCCTAACAATGAGTGGTAACACCTTTAGGTTTCACTTTGTCGGTAGGTTTATTAATTTGGCATTGCCTAAAAAAGGCTATAATGGGATGGATAAGTTTTTAACCAATATTGAGAAGCCAATGGGAGACAGGTGCAGACCAACTTTTCAAAGCAATGTGGTTTGTTAACTATGTCCTCCCATACTAACAAATAATGAATCCCTCTGGAATGACAACAGAAAATAATCCAATTATTGAAGTCAATCATTTTTTGTACATACTATGGCATCTTCGTTGGTGAAGATAAAAATGCTGCTGAATGCAAGACACATAACTGCCTGAGGCACATATTCAGAGAGCTCAACAATGTCTCTCATATAGTCCAGGGAAGTATGTCTCAAGTCATTAATGCTCACATGGACTATGATAGAATCATACTGGTATCTGTTGTGTAGTGACATAACTTAGTAGATCCTGGCTCCAGATAAAAAACTAACATTATCTTCTCCTTGTCCAGTCTGATAAGTGGAGCATATAGGTGTCGTACAATGGAGTCCCCTATGACAAGAGTCCTGGGTAATGTGCTTGCTGGTATTATGGGCTTTGCTGTTGGGGCTCCACTGGGTGTAGGCATATGTGTGTTGCTTGGTGTTGCTTATGGTGAATGCTTTAGAGATTGTTGAGAATAGGCATTGATTTTTATAGGCTTTTGAGGTCTTTGAGGTTTGGGAAGATTGCTTTGTAGTGCCTCAGCATAAGTTGGTCTGTGTGTTTAGTGGACACTATGTGCAGTGGATGTAGTGTGCAAGATTTTTATCTCCACTAAAATTGTGTATTTGCATCTCTTCCATACTGTGTTTGTTTCTTTAAAGAATAAATGTTTGTCTGTGAACTTGAGGCAATTACTACATTGTCTAAGAATGTCCATATCTACCAAGCTGGCTACAGAGACATTTGAAAATTATATATCCTCGTTATCCAGGGCTGTATTTGGGTGGTCTACTGTAGGCTGTGTATTGAGCTATATAGAGGTCACCTCAGGTGGTCTCTGGGGTTTGGCAAAGATTTAATAGTAATGCTGTTTTATGTGTAAACTAACTGATCTAAGCTTGTCTCCACATAATGGCTTTGTTTTAGCCACAGTATGTTCCAGGTTTCAGGTCTAAGAATAGTTTTATGGATAAAATTTACTTTTTGGGAGTGTGTATCTATACAGAAACATGCTAAACTCTTGATGTTAAGACACCAAAATAAAAATTACAAGTGATTGTAATGCTACAACAAACAACTTAAACTATCTTGACAAGGGAATTTCAAGTATCAGAGATATTTAGAATGATTTAAAGTTAAAATCAACAAATAAAGCAAAAATAAAGCAGTAACACTCAAATCAGTTAACTGAAGTGAACAACAATAAACTAAATCTCTTACCTGCAAAGGATGGAGCAGGATTAATCCAGGACCCCCTCAGAGTGTGGTTAGTATGCCAAGCAGATGGAAGGTCTATGAAAATGAGCAGGAAACAATTTGTATTAAGGGGGTTTTACTCAACTGCAATACTGGTTTGGTAGCTGGACACTTAGTACTATGGATATAATAAAAACAAAGCATGGTAAAGTACTTAACTAGGGTACACGATAGACATTATTAAAGAAACAGGCAAGGGTGGGACTTTGGAAGTTAGATTACCATAAGGGGTAGAAGCCAGGGACACAGCTTTTTAAAACTACAAGAAAATTCAGACTGGAGCTCTAGTGCTGTGGTGATAATTTCAAAAATGTTAAGCTTAGTGACTCATTGGGGGCTGAGGCAGACTCAAAGAACAGGGGGGAAGCCACTAGTAAGGGTAACAGAAAGGAACTACAATGCAACTTTACACAGGTATATACTGTTGTAAAATGTACTGAAGCACAAATCTTGGAGCAGAACTCATAATACTGCCACTACTGCAATCCCACCACAGACTAAGGCACCAGACTGCAGAAATCTACCAGTAATGCTGTTTATGGAAAAATGTGCTGCAATAAATGACTAAATGAAGCTCAAATCTGGCAGTAGATCACAGTCCTGCCACAACTGTGAAATTCAAAAAGCTTCTTTTCACATATAATTCTACTTGCAGAAATAGAAGTACAGTATAATGTATAAATAATGCTAAAATCTTGTAATGATACACAATCATCCCACAACTGGCAAATGAAGCTATAAGACTAAGGTCCCAGAACAAACTAAAATACAAACACATATCTTTTTTGGCTAAAATATGGCCAAAAAGCAGATAAGTGCAATTTAAAATATTTAAAAGCAGAATTTAAATAATTGTTTTCTTCCCTTTTAATGAAAAGCTTGTTTTTCATACTTTGCAGCTTCACACCTCTCAGAGTCTTGAGCATAAGAATTTCCAATCTAAACATCTCATCTCATCTCATCATACTATATAGAATACGCTTTTCATATTTAATCATCTGTTCAGCTCTGTAGAGCATCACTGCACTACCAGTGCCAAAGTCAAATGGCTCCCCATTCCTGCTAGTTCATTCTGCTTATTAAACATGTTAACTTTTAAACTCCTCAGTGGCTGACACTGCCCTCCAGCCAGCAGTTTAATTATTTAGAAATTTTCTTATACGATTTGTAACAATACAGTCGTCATACTCCTTGGACCTTCTTGTCCATAGCACTCTGTGAAAAAAAAAATTATGCTTCAGACCTGCCCCCATATATTGCAATAGCCCTCTAAGAACTGTATATTGTTTAGTCCTTTTGGTTGGGATAAATAGGCAAACAGAGAGAACTAACCAAAAAGTGAATAATCAAATGACAAAGAACTGTAGTAAAAATTATGAGGATTGTCATCTCGCAGTTTTGGAATGTTGAAACATTCCATTACAGGGACTAAGAATAAGTGCAAATGTTAATGGGTAGAACACTGAAAAACAAATCACCTGATATGGCTACATTGCTGATGCTTGAGAATCAATGTATATAAAGGGAATGCTGGAAAGAAATTAACAGAGACATATATACTACTTTTATGTCAGTACAGAAACCTGCAACTGTTTTGTTAGTACAAATTTAACACAGCTGTGAATTGTGTATAATGTATACTTGCAAGTTATTTTTGTTCTGTAGTAATATATTAGATATGTAAAACATAAATTGTAAAAAAAAATGTGGCTTTGACTGTTTGATATATAATTATTTGTTGTTAAGCTGTAGCCAAATGCTAAAAGTAAGACAGACTGTCTGACAGATACACAAATTACAAAGGCTGAATTAGTTGCTTCCTTGTACTGAAAACATTGTCATGTAGCTAAACCGGTTCTCTCGTATTACTTAAGCATTATAGCATTACTTCACTCAGCTGAGATCTGTTCCCTGCAGTTTGAATTTTGAGAGGCTCATAGAAATTGCACAGGCTTTTTAAAGAGAAATTCTTTCTGTTGTTGCTAGTCTGACATATGTATGTGTCAGTGCTGACCTGCCCAGAGATAATCCTCCAGAGGTCAACATCTTTTTTTTTTCTAAATATTTTTATCATGTTTTACAAACAAATAACAGAAAACATCATAATAATATATACAGAAATTGCATTAACATATAAAATCTATGAAACACTAATGAGAAAAGTAGAAAAATATGAACTATTTACAAGGTCAGAGGTCAACATCTTGCTGTGAAGATCACAGCTCACAGAAGCCATTTTAGACAGTCTCTGTAGTATGTGTGCTTGTTTGCTTTATGGGTTCTAGCCCCCCCCCCCGAGAGAGAGTGTGTTTTCTGTTTTGCTTTCCCAGTTATATTTTGGATATCTTACATAGAGCTAGACAGGGTAAAATAACTATGTCTTAGTTAGAGATCAGTTAAAAAATGTTTAACCAGCAATTTCAAAAGCTTGTAGCTATTTAGTTAGCTAGTTATTGATATGAGTGTAACTAGTGATGCTATTGCCTAGTTATGATATCCACCTCTGACTGAGACAGACTTTTTAACTGTAAATTATCATCAATTTTTATAAGCTTGTTTTTAAGAGTGATCAATAGCTAGTAATGGGGGTTTGCCAGGCTAAGTCTAGCAGTTGGCAGTGCTACCGTAAGGCATGAGAGTTTTAAACATTATTATTATTAGATTGCCCTGGAAATGAGTGCGTGTGCGTGTGTGTGTGTGTGTGTGTGTGTGTGTGTGTGTGTGTGTGTGTGTGCGCGTGCAGTAGTTTAAATTAATTACTATAAGGAAACAATGCCTATAACTTGGATCTGTAGTGATTAACTGTGGAATCTATTTGTTTATGGTCGGAGTTGCACCATAGCCCAGGATAACTATATATTCTCTGATGCACCTGAGACCATACCCCAAATGATTATTTATGTTATGATGATATATATTCATATATAGTTAGATTTAATTCTAGTTGTTTGTTGTTTAGCAGGATTTATTGTGGAAGTGGAGTAGACTGAAGGAGTATAACCCCTGTCCCTCGCTCACATGTTGTTGTGAATGGTATGGATCATAAATCGCATAGCTCTCAACCTCTTAGCACAAACAATCTGGACAAAGACAGAAATGATGGGGAGACAAAGCCTCAAAAATAAGGATGCATTTTAAATATCACTCTTAAAAACTTAGAAAGTTGCTAAAATAAAAGGTCTTGTGCTACCATACATTTTCTGAAGGATATTATTTATTTATTTATTTACATTTGTTGACCGGGAGAGTCTGACTGGACACAGGTCTGTTTTCAGCAGAGGCCCGGGGAGAAAAGCTCCACATTAAGTATTACTTGCATTATGCAGTTAAAAACATAGCATTTAAATATAGACATTAGTCCAGCTGAGGATGTAAGACAAGAATAAAATATAGATATAAAACAGCTGTAGAACATAGTACAATTTTAAAATATGGTGACATATACTAAACATGGTTACAAATGTAGTTGAAATTCATCAGTGAACAATTGATCCAATCTGTTTTTGAGGTACATAACAGCCATTAGCAGTTGTTGCTACAAGAAGTTAATATTATGTGGTAGGTAGCTGGGAACATGAGTAGCTAAGCTTGCTAAGAGTAGGTTGTTAGGGGGCCGAGAGAGGTAGTGGGTGGGTGGATGGTATTGGGGGGGGGTTGCAAGGGCTTATCTGGCAAGTTTTTAAGTGTGATTTTAGTAAGGATTTGAAGTGGTTGCAAGAAGTTACAGAGGTAATTGAGGATGGGAGGGAGTTCCAGAATTTGGCTATAGTGCAGGAGAATAATGCTTCTCCAGCAGAGTTAATGGTTCTTGTGACCTGTAGGAGGTTTTTGCGGCTGGATCTTAGTGGTCTCGTGGTTATGTAGGGTTGGAGTAGATTCTGGAGGGATGGGACTTTTAGTGGTTGGTTTATTAGTTTGTGGGCGAGTGCGAGTTGGTACCATTGAAGGAGGTGGGGGAGCTCTAGCCAGCCCAGTTCTGCTAGTGAGAGACAGTGGTGAGTACAGTAGGAAGCCCCTGTGGCGAATTTGCCAATTTTGTTGTAGCAGGTTTCGAGCTTATTTAGATTGCATTGTCTAAGGTTAGTAAATATTGGAGAGGCGTAGAGTAGGGTAGAGATAAGATGAGAATTTGCTACCGGAATTTTAGCTGCTTTGGTAAGTAGTTGCTGATTTCTATATAATGCTCCTAGTTTTTTGTGCACTTTTTTAATGGTCACGGAAATGTGAATGTCAAAGTTCAGTTTATTGTCTGTTTCTACTCCTAGTAATTTGATGTGTTCTGTAGGATGGATGGTGGTGTTGTCTTTTGCTGTGATGTTAAAGTGAAAGCTGTCTAGGGTAAGTTTGGTGGGTTGGAAGATTAGTAATTTTGTTTTGTTTGGGTTGAGTATTAGTTGGGCATCGGATAACCAAGTTTCAATAGAAGAAAATGCTTCCTGTGTGACTTTTTGCAGTTCGGGTAGGGAGTGGGCTGTGCAGATGATAGTTGAGTCATCTGCGTATTGTATGAGTGTGCCATGTGTTGTGGCTAAGACTAGATTATTGGTGAAAATAGAGAAGAGTAGGGGTCCCAGGATGGACCCTTGGGGAACCCCTATGGAGACTGGTAGTTGGGGGGATAGGTCGTCCTGCCAAAAAACTGCTTATTGGCAGTCAGATAGGTAACTCTGAAACCAATTGATGACTGGTTGAGAGAAGGATATGAAGTCTGAAACTCAAATGCTTGTCATTACTTAGTGAATACAATCTTTATTGATTTGACACAAAAATCCAGCAAAAACAAAACTTTAGGAGACATAAACCTACAATATAATAAAAAAATATGGACATTTTGTGAAAATCTGGACAGTTGAGAGATTGTACCTCTGGTGGTCAATCACAAATTGGACTACATTGATGGGAGTATTGTAACTGAATTATCTAGTCAGCAAAACAGTTTTATCTCTAAAAATGCACATACCCTTGTAGTCTTAAGATAACTATACAGAAGTATATATCTCTTTCTTTCTATTTAGGCAGGATATTTAGGAAACATGAAAAAGAACTCTGCGGACTATAAAAATGTCAGTGCCATTGTCACATCTAACTAAAGAATGTAAGTCAAAAGGAAATTTTAGCTACCATCAATGTGCAATGAACATGGAGGCAGCCTACCAGGAGCAGGTGTTGAAAAGCATGCTGCAAAGCAGGTAAGTCCTTCCCAGGGTGGTCTCATACTGCAGAGTAAACTGGAAGGACTAGATCTGGAGTGAGAGGTAAATTATTCTGAGGCAGCTAAAAGAGTGTGACAGCCTGAGCTGCAGCGAGAGTAAGGGCAATGAGAAAGACATCAAGAACAGGGTTTAGCTGAAGCTGTAGAAAGAAGAAGTGAGAAGGAAGAGAGAGATAGCACGTGTGTATGCAGGGTGTGGTGCCCCTTTGTCAAAAGGATCTGAATAATGGATGAAACCCAAACTCTGGAAGACAAAGTCAGAATGAAATTGTTCTTTCAGGATAAAGAAGGGGATGATTTTTATAGTTGTATTTGGACATTGGTGTATAAATATGCCAGCTAGGCAAGACGTAGTGGATTGGGATTTACCCCCACTGCACATGGGTAACTCAATGCATGCCATTGCTAAGATAATGGCACTGGCACTGGCTATTTAGATTATTCCAGAGATAGATATGTGTGATGTGAATGCTTTAAATCAACTCCTAAAATTATAGAAATACTTATAGAAAAGAGATTAAGATACTATAGGATGAAGGCAGATGATGGTGCTAATGATTTTGTTGTAGAAATAAACATGCATTTTCATAGGTGGGTGAGTGGATTTCAGATTACTAATTTTCAAATTTTGAGAGACTTTATGATAAGGGTAGAAAAACTTACATAGCTGAGGATATGAGACTTTGGCTGACATACCATGGATGGACTGAAGATGAGAAGATGGATAGAAACAGTTACTTATATCTAGCCAACAGTAGAAGAAGTGGGAAGGTGTAGCACTGCATGTGGCTGTAAAGGAATCTATGGATGAAGTCTACAGACAAAGTTGGAAATCACTGATTCTAGTGTGTGGCCAAGTCTTGGGGTTAAATATTATCTGTGTAACAGATCAGGGCATTTACAGAAGAAATCTCCACAAAGGCAATGTAGGAAACAAAAGTTACCTGAGTCAGCAAACAGAGGTGGCACTATATGGTAGTGTTGGGTTGTCTGGCAGTATTTGCCTTTCTGGAGTATAATAGGGGTCTGCTAGACTGGAAACAACTTTTTCTAAGATGGTTAGAGCAGCAGACATGATTGCTGTTAAGCCTGCAGTACTTAAAAGGAACAATACTTGCCTGGCCAGTCTATTCCACTGTGGCTCAGTCTAAGGTGGGTGAAATCCTAGGGAGTCAGGGATTATAAGTCTGATCTTCAATTGTATTATGTAAAACGTATGTGGTTGTGACAAATGTTGGCTATCACCTGTGGCAACATTTCTTATTTACTATATTCTTTTAAGGCCTCTTACCCTTTGCATGTTAATTAGCTTATAGCAACACAGATCTTATCCCTGCTTGTCACACATTATTTGGTGGCAGTAGATGGGATTTATATGCTATTCATAAAAATTTGTTTTGTGGAAGCATTGTGGGTAAAATACTCAAAGATAATTCATACCACACCTTTCGGCCACCTAACCTGGACCGAAGCACTAAAGGCGGAGGCGTGCCCATATTTATTAAGGATATCCACACCTCCAGGCTAGTTGCTCAGCATAATGCATCTGAGATTATCCAAGTGCAACTAACTCTGGGCAAGACCGCAATGTAAATTGTAGCTTGCTACAGATCCTCCACCATGCACCAGGATTCACACTCCTCATTTCTTGATACACTGAAAAATATTAGGGTACAACCTAACACCCTAATAATGGGCAATTTCAACTACCCCACCATTAACTGGGATAACTACTCATGTACCAACTCTTGTGCTCAACGTTTTCTGGAATTCATAAATTCCAATGCCTTGGATCAACTTATCCACACCCCCACTAGGGGCATCAATATCCTAGACCTGGTCATTACCAACATGGGCAACCGGTGTTCCACACCAGTGGTCAATTCCTCGTTAGTCAGATCCGACCACAAGCAAATCACCCTAGACATCCACATCCCACCCCGCCCCCCATTAGGGAAACCACCATAAAAAATTTCTGCAAAGCCAACTTCATGCTTCTTAAGACAGAAGTGGCAAACTTCACGACACCCATGCTGATGGACAATAGAGATACGACTGCTGAATCCTATACAATTGAACTTTATAAGCAGTTAGACGAGTGCATGGATCATGCAATCCCTAAGAGAACCAAGATGCTATCCTCCAAAAAAAGGAAGCCAATCTGGTGGTCCCCTGCTATAAACAAACTCTACAACAGAAGAAAGAAACTGTTGCAAAAAAGAGTAAAATCCCATGATTGGAGGAACTCTATGGTCAACCTCAGTAAGAAGCTGAGATCCCTCATAAAATCCTCCAAAGCTAGTTACGAAAACAAAATCACCACTGATTCTAAAAACAACCACAAAGCATTCTATAGCTATGTCAAAAATCTCAATGGCAACACTCAGATCTCCTCTGAGTTACAGCACAATGGCACTAAATATACAGAACCAACTGATATTGGCAACATTCTGGCAGATAGGTTCAGTGCTAAATTTACCCCTCTCTCATCCCCTAAAGGGTCCATCTCTATACCGGAAGAATGTAACGTACTTGTAATCACGGCTGCACAGGTAAAAAACACACTCTCCAAAGCCAAGAACACAGCATCCATGGGACCTGACAACATCCCAGGCTGCGTTCTACATGAACTACAGAACAAACTGGCACCCCACCTAAGTACCATGTTCAATCATAGCCTCACCTCAGGTTTTGTGCCCACTGAATGGCGCACAGCAACGGTTATCCCACTCCACAAAGGGGGAGCCACCATGGACCCTGGGACCTACCACCCCTTTAGCCTGACGAGCCTGGTCTGCAAGGCTATGGAACTTATCATCATGGAACTTATAAACAATGACATTGGTAGTCTCCAAACTCTGGACCCTACCCAGTTCAGGTTTGTAAAAGGCAGATCATGTCTTCTAAACCTGATATACTTCTTTGAAGCGGTCACCAAAGCCGCAGATGAGGGTAAGGTGGTACACACAGCCTATCTAGATCTCGCCAAGGCTTTTGACACCATCCCCCACTCTGGAATTATAGACAAACTCACTAAACTAGGCATAAATACCTATGTCACAAGATGGGTTGCCAACTGGCTCACTGACAGAACCCACACTGTGAAAGTAGCAGACTCTAAATCCAACTTCAGACTAGTGACAAGTGGAGTACCACAGGGTTCAGTTCTAGCCTAGGTCCTCTCCTGTTTGGTATCTACTTCTCTGAAGTACAGGCTAACACAGAAGGTCTTTGGCTAACAAAGTTCTCAGATGACTGAAAACTAGGAGCCATAATTAAAACTCCTAATGATGTGGGCATCCTACATAAAGGGCCTCAGTGAGACAGATGCCTGGTGTCAAAGCCATGGCCTCAAGCTCAATGCCAAAAAGTGCACTGTCATCCCTTTTGGTAAAAACTCTGTACCCATGAACTACTAAATAGGCGGTAGTCTACTTAACACCAAAAGTGTGATAAGAGACCTTGGGACACAGGTGGACAGTAGTCTCTCTGTTGATAATCACATTGCCACAGTAGTCAGGAAATCCTTCTACGTGGCACACCTCATCACAAAAGGTTTCTCATCCAGGAAAAAAGAGGTCATGGTTCCCCTCTACTCATCACTCATTAGACCCATTATAGAGTACAACGCCCCTTTTGGTATGTATCTCACAAGACATCTACAACAACTGGAAAGGCCACAGAAATACCTCACAAAGAGGATTACCGGCCTCAAACAGATACCCTATGCAGACCGTCTCAAAAAACTCCAGCTTTACTCTGTCGCATATCGCCTACTCAGAGGCGATCTCTGCCTAACATACAAAGCTAAACCCAGAGCTGTTGGACATGCTCCACGTAAAGAAATCCCAATCCCTCCAAGCTACACGCTCTAGGGACCTAAACCTTGTCACCACAATAAACAGAACATGCTGGAGGGATAGATTCCTGTCCCAGAGACTTCCCATACTCTGGAACAAACTGCCTATCTATAATCAAACAAAGCTCCTCATTAGCACTCTTTAAGAAAAATCTTGATGACTGGATCAGAGATAGGAAATTCACCCCAGGGATCACTTCTGTGGCTCTGCTTGACAGGGGCACAGGAAAATAATTTTCTTGGGTGGCAGAAGCCAGGGTACCGTTTGCCTAGGTTTATATAGGCCCTAGGGTCAATAGCCTAGTACCTACCTATGAGCCTATGAACCATCCCTATGGTTCTCAGACAAATGAACTTATGGAATGGTTTAACTCTAGTCTTTTGCCCATTTTGAAAGCATTTATGGATCATTTTAAACAAGAGTGGGGCGTTCATTTTCCCCATCTCCTCTTTGCATACATGCAGGTGCCCAAATAATCCAGTTTTATTTTTTTACTATTTGAATTTCTGCATTGTCAGTTTTGCCACTTAATTTGTCAGATGACTTATTAAATAAATTCTCATAATACAATACTCTTCCTACCAAAGTCACAAAGTTTTTAGGATCCTTGGGGGAAAGCTGGTATAGGTCTCTTAAACCTGTGTATGACTGCAATTTTAAGCCCACCTGGGTCTGTTCAAAACTTTACTATGTGTTTCAACACAAACAGTTGTGTTTTTACTGTTTTAGATCTGTATGTAAAAGAATTATTCATGGAATTTGTGGACTCAGGTCTCCAAAGTGATCCCAATTATTACTAGTAAACCTTTTCTTACTTTGTCAGAGTTACCATGTTGTGCAGTTAGGATGTCCACATAGGCATGGAGGATTTATCTTTGAGATGTGTTTCTAAAATTCATCTCCAGGTTGATCAGTTCTATCACATGTGGTTAGCAATTCTTTAAAATATCACTAACTAGGATTCCAGGTCATCAAAATAGCTGTGAGGCTTGAGAGGAAGTGTGGACCTTAGCTCAGTGATGGGCATAGCTACTGCTATCATTTCTTTTGCAGCCGTAGCAACTGGTTGAAGCAGCTGCTCAATGGGTGGTCATTCTTCACTTCTGCAATCCCTTGGGCAGGATGCTAGCAGTTCAGTAAAATGAACACTGCTTAATGCAGAGAATTAAAACTCATTCAGCAGTTTGACTGCATACTGAATCCACCAGCTGTAGTAGATACAGCCAGTAAACATACCAGCGTTTTCTGTTACAAAGGTGATTTTATTAAACTAACATAAAGCCAGGCAGACTTTGCCAGAATAGGAACTGAAAACACAGTGGCAGGTCAAAAATAAAATGCTTCATTCATTTAGTAGAATGGCTTCTGTTATGAAAATAATACGTTTGCTTTAACAGCCATTCCTGATGCAACTAAATGAAATATGCTGCTTTGAACGTGTGACTTTTCAAAACAGTGCTCAGGTGACAGTCTTTGATGAGGTTAAACCTTCAATCAACAAATGTTTCTCTTGCACAGGCAAGCAGTAACAGATGGGAAATGAAACCAAACCAGTTAACTATAAAGTCTCTCTCTTCTGCAACAGTTCTTTCTAAGCAGTACGTTCCAAACAACAGGTAAGAATTTCTGCTGACAGTGCTTTGTAACATGGACAGATCCAGTCTGTTATGCAAATTAAGTCTTTGTTATGTAACTAAAACTCTGTTGAGCAAATAAAATGTCTCTCAGGTCATGTGTTACTGGTTGAACAACCTGTCTGTGGTCACCACTCCTTTGCAGTAAATGTGGTTCTGGATCCCTACCAGCACACCTACCAATCGTAGCAACAAAATTCACAATTAAGACTGCTCTGGCCATGGTATGTCTTGCTTTTATAGAAAAAATAATCCTCTTTTGGACTCTTAAAACACTGACTTCTGCCATACTGTTGGCTTACCAGCTTTATAAAGCACTGGTTTACAACTACCTCTATTTACTTGGTATTCTGAGTAATTCCCTTATACGTACCAGTCCCTAACCCCAGCTTCTATTTCTCAGTTTATTTTTGCTCTCTTTTCTCATAAATTTCATATAACCTAATGTTTAGTTTCTATTGATACTCCTGCATTTGCCTATTTGTACCATTTATTAGGCAGTTCCCAGTATACCCATCACACTGTGTTAGAATGTACACACGCACACGCACACACACACGCACACACATGCGCACACACATGCGCACACACACACACACACACACACACACACACACACACACACACACACACACACTTACTTCTAAATGTAATGCAGTCTCTCATACAGTGTAAAGAAAATGTAAATTGCATTTCGTGTAACATCATTGGTGTAGTGTAACACAGTATACATTGTACTATAGGTAATTTGGGTGTAGATTTCTTAGCTTTAGGGGAGGGAAATAATGTGTAGAGATGCTTTTTAAGGGACAGGATCACTAAAGCTAGTACACGTCCTTTTTAAGGGACAGCATTAATAAGGCTAACCTGCATGTTCGGTCCCACATGGCTGTGGCTGGTTCAGCAGTTGCTACCAAGTTATTAAACTAGACTTATCCAGCACTGCCTCCTATGTATCTATGATGTATGTAGGCATGTGATATGTATGAATGAACCTGAATGTCACTCCTACAATCAATTAAAGATTTTAGTTAAAGTATTCCACCCTAAAGTACGTGGTAGCAATTCAGATATTTGATATAAAAGAATTTTAAAAGGATTTTTAGCTATTTTATCAAGTATTTAGGCAAGATTGGCTGTGACAGTTCTGTGTGTAGCTGACAGTGTTACAGTACATCATTAATCTAGCTGTGCTCAATGAAAACATTAACCATTTGTCAATTCTTATCACAAAAATCTCAGATGAGTTCACTGCTTTAAAACTGTAAATTACAATGAACCTTGCAGAGAGAGAGAGAGGATAAAGCTAAATCTACATCTTCACAGATGACAGTATTCATTTTACTGTTCTCTAGGATGACAGTTACATACCATGAATTCTCAGAAACCATCTGAACTCATTTCACAAATACAGTGTTAAAAAGACACAGTTCTAGGGAGGAAGAATGTAAGAGTCTTGGGTTTAAATGAATGCATGGATAATTGGGTCACTATTAATGTTCCCCAGTTACAATTGTTTCAAATGTATGAATGTTAAACTAAATTCCTTTGTTGTCTTGGAAAGAGCTCTTAAAACTTTTGGACCGCTTTTTGTTATTTCTGAAAAAAAAGACAGATCCTAACCATGCAAATTGATTTTGCAGGGAGAGAACTCTTCCTACAAGCTGCCAGAGTGTAAGAACATTATGCTGTGAATATGCCAAGTCATAATTCTGCCTTCCTATTCAAAACTTGTAGCTGAGAAATGAAATTCCTTTACTAAAGTTAAAAAAAAAGATACCGGAAAGGCATTAAAATATTCTGACTTACCCAAATGTCACATGGTGTACAACAGATGGGAAATGTATAACAAATCCAGGACATCCAAAAAACTGGTAGGGTAAACGTTTATTGAACTACCTAACAAGTCAATGGTGTACACCTTCTCCAGAATGAGTACAAAACCCCACTAATGAAACATCTCCATTCTACCAAACTTTTGAAGATACTAACACCTGATTCTAATACTCAGATTGATGTGAAAGTAACTTTGGATGATTCATATCCACACACATTTTTATTATAAATGCTAGTCAGATTAACGAATCCTAGTGCACCAGAATATGGTCCCTTTACTTAATGCTGTACTTGACTAACTCATTTACCGTTTACTTGTAGTCCCACTAAACTTGACATTATCAACTTTTTGAGCACACTAACTTTCCAGTTATGAATATTACAAAATTCATTACTTCACATGGCTCATCAGAGTCAAGGATACAGATGTCTTACTAAGGAAGTTTTGATTTGTTGGCTCCATCCCTTAGTTACTCAAATCTCCTTATTTGAATGCACAAATACAGATGTCTGACTAGTCTTGGATGCATAATACCTGTAGCTACTAGTTGTCAACAAATTTGTGTGTAAAGTGACATTTTTGTCCTTATCAGTTGTAATTTTCTGTTTTAGTAGTCCTAGGTAATGTTTAGTGAAGACTGACATCTTTGTAGCAAGAACAGTGTGATTAATAAGACCAACTTGGTTATATATAACAACCTGCATATAAATGTAACTCTTCCTGTATTCTTGTCAAAAACTTGAATATGGAGAAAATTCCTCTTGTTGTGAAGTACCTGTATTTTTATCTTTTAGTAGTTTGTATATACGCAATGGAATTAGTAGGTATTTTCTTGTTTACTAATAGTATAGGTTCATAGGTAAGTACTAGGCTATCTGCCCGAGGGCATCTATACGCCTAGCCAGAATGTGTTTGCTTTTGCCACCCCCTTAGATTAGTTCCCTGTGCCTCGGTCCAGCAGAGCCATTAGTTCCCTGTGCCTCTGTCCAGCAGAGCCACTGCAGTGATCCCCGGGGTAAATTTTCTGTTTCCCATCCACTCGTCAAGGTTTCTCTTGAAGAGTGTTAGTGAGGGGCTCTGCCTAATGTAGATTGGAATCCTGTTTGAAAGCATGGCGAGTCTCTGGGACAGGAATCTATCCCTCCAGCACGTCCTATTTATCATCGTGGTGAGGTTTAGATCTCTAGACCGTGTGGCTCTTGGGGATTTGTTTTTTTTTAGGTGGAGCATGTCCATCAATTCTGGGTTGGACATGGCCTTGTATGTCAGGCAGAGATCACCTCTGAGTAAGCTGTATGCAACCGAGTACAGCTGCAGTTTCTTCAGTCGGGCTGCATAGGGCATATGTTTGAGGCCAGTAATCCTCTTGGTGATGTACTTCTGTGGTCTTTACAGCTGTTGCAGGTGTCTTGTAAGGTACATCCCAAATGGGGCATTGTACTCTATGATGGGTCTGATGAGTGATGAGTAGAGGGGCACAATAACCTCTTTTGTTCTAGATGTGAACCCTTTTGTGATTAGGTGGGCCACATAGAAGGATTTTCTAACCACCTTGGCAATATGATTATCAAAGGAGAGATTACTATCTTCTTATTTCCCCAGATCCCTTATTACATTTTCTGTATTTAGGGGACTACCATGTATGTGGTAGTTCGTGGGTACTTTGTTTTTTTCAAAGGGGATGACTATGCACTTTTTGGCATTTAGCTTGAGGCCATGATTTTGACACCAGGTATCCGTCTCAGTGAGACCTTTCTGGAGGATGTCTGTATCAGCTGGAGTGTCAGTTATGGCTGCCAGTTTGCAGTCGTCTGCAAACTTGGTCAGCCATAGTCCTCCTGTGCTTGCCTGTACCTCTGAGAAGTATATACCAAACAGGAGGAGTCCCAGGACTGAGCCTTTGGGATGCCACTTGTAACTGGTTAAGAGTCGGACCTAGAGCCTGCAACTCTCACCGTGTGGGCTCTGTTCATGAGCCAATTGGCAACCCATCTTGTGACATAGGGGTTTATGTTCAGGCTGGTAAGCTTGTCTATAATACTAGAATGGGGAATGGTGTCAAAAGCCTTTGCGAGGTCTAGGTAGACTGTGTGGACCTCCTTTCCCTTGTCTAAAGCCTTGGTAACTGTCTCAAAGACGTCCCCCAGGTTTAGGAGGCATGATCTGCTCTTAAAGCCAAACTGGGTAAGGTCCAATGTTTGAAGGTTCCCAATGTCTCTGTTAATGAATTCCATGATGATGCACTCCACAGCCTTGCTGACCAGGCTAGTCAGGCTTATGGGGTGATAGTTCCCGGGGTCCGTTGTGGCTCCACCTTTGTGGAGCGGGATAACTGTTGCTGTGCAACACTCCATGGGTACGTAGCCTGTAGAGAGGCTGAGTTTGAACAGTGTGTTTAGGTGAGGGGTTAGTTCATTTTGGAGCTCGTGTAAGACACCGTCTGGTCCCATTGAAGCTGTATTTTTGGCTTTGGATAGGGCTGTTTTAACCTTTTTACCAGTGATTGCTGGGGCACTACATTATTCTGTTATGGTTATAGGTCCTTTAGGGGGTGAGAGGGGGGGTAAAGTTTTGCACTAAACCTGTCTGCCAGAATGTTGGCAATATCAGTTGGTTCAGTGTATTTTGTGCCATTCTGCACTAACTCAGAGCAGATCTGAGAGTTTCCACTTAGGTTCTTGACATAGCTAAAGAACGCTTTGTGGTTATCTTTGTAGTCCTTGGCAATTTCTCTTTCGAAGCTAGCCTTGGATGATTTTATGAGGTATCGTACTGATCAGGGATGTCTTTCCTTTTTGGGATTTTACTCTTTTCTGCACTAGTTTCCTCCTTCTATTGTATAGCTTGTTTATGGGAGGGATCCACCAGACTGGTTTCCTTTTCTTGCAGGAGTGAGTCTTGGTTTTGCTTGGGATAGTATGATCCATGCATTATTGCAGGTGCTCATAGAGTGCCTTTGTAAGGGATTCAGCAGCTTGGACAGCATTGTCCTTTAGCATGGGGGCTGTGAACCTTTCCACCAAGGTCTTAAGTAACGTGAAGTTTGCTTTTAAAAAGTTTTTCATGGTGGTTTCCTTGATTGGGGGTGGGGGCGGAATGTGGATATCCAGAGTGATTAGTCTATGGTCTGTTATAACCAGAGAGGGTTTGACCTCCAATGTAGAACACCGGTCGCCCATGTTGGTGAGGTGATGACCAGGTCCAATATGTTGTCACCTCTGGTGGGGGTGTTGACCAGTTGATCCAGGGCATTCAAGTTTATAAATTCTAGGAATCATTGGGTAAGGGAGTTAGTACTTGAGTAGTTCTCCCAGTTAATGTTTGGGTAACTGAAATCACCCAATATCAGGGCATTTGGTAGGACCTTCATATTTTCCAGTGTCTCCAGAAATGCAGAATAGGGGTCCTGGGTCATGGTGGGTGATCTGTAGCAAGCTACAATTTGAATTGCAGTTGTGCCCATTGTCAGTTGCACATGGATGATCTCTGAGACAATGTGCTGTGACACTAACCTGGACGTGTGGGTATCCTTGATGAATATGGATTCACCCCCACCTTTTGTGTGTCGGTCCGGGTTCTGTAGCCGAAAAGTATTGTATGAGTTATAACCTGGTAGTGCTGGAGTGCTCTCTGAAGCCTTAAACCAGGTTTCTGTTACTGCACAGATATTGATGTTCTCCATACTGAGGAGTGCCTTGAGTGCATGCATTTTGAGGTTTAGACTTCTGGTGTTGAGTAGCATTACCCTCAGTTTTTGGTTACTTGTGCTATTTACGGTGGTAGGTTTGTCTTTTGAGCCTTGCCTAAAAAAGCACTATGGGACAGCAAAAGCCTTGGCCAGTATTTGAAAGCCTAAGGGTGACAGGTGCAAGCCATCTCTTGTGAAGCAACGTGGCTTATTGAGCATGTCATCCCAGATGGACAGATACTGGATCCCCTTTGAATGACACCAGAAACTTAGCTAATTGTTGAAATTGATAATTTTTTCTTTATACTGTGGCATCATTCTTGGTGAGGGCAGGATGCTACTCAGCATCAGGGTCATACCGGCCTGGGCTATGTGATCAGAGAGCTCTTCCATGTCTCTTTTCATGTAGTCCAGGGAGGTACGTCTCAGGTCATTCACACCAACATGGACAATGACAGTCGTATTTGCACTTTTTCTGGAGTGACCTGAGTGCTTGTGTTATGTGGCAGATCCTGGCGCCCGACAGTCAGCTAACTGTAACTTTTTCCTTGTCCAGCCTAGTTAGTGGGACATCAGTGTGCCTGACTATAGAGTTGCCTATTACTAGTGTGTTGGGTATGTTATTTTGCCTTAAGGGCTGTGATTGGGTGGCACACTGATTATGTGAAGTATATGTTTCATGGTTTGTGATGGGGTGTGGAGGTTTCTTGGGTGTCTGCTTTGGAGGTCTCTGTTGCTTTTGCAGATTTTTATTTAGAGCCTCAGAGTATGTTTTCGTGTATATATGTGTGTTATTTGCTGGTGTTGGTTTAGTAGGTCTATGTGAGATTTCCTTCTCCTCTTGACTGTCAGTTCCAGTCTTGGGTTGAGAGAGCTTTGCCTCCAATTTGGCTGTATAATTGCATCTCTCGCATATATTAGTGTTTGACAGTAGTTGTAGCTCAGGGAAAGTTAACACTGCTGCTAAATACAATGTAGTTATGCAAAAGCTAAAAAGTATAAGCTCACAGGTACATCTGCATCATAAAGAACTCTAAAGGGGGTGTGATGTCCCCATTCTGGGCAAGTAGTCAAGGAGCCTGAATCCTCACCACTGACACTGGAGAGTGACGATCTCTTGCAACAAAAATGGATATACCCAGTATTTTCAAATACAGTTCTCTGAATCAAGCACAGTTTTCCTTAAGAGGACACAGGAAGACACTCAGTATGGGGTCTAGATTGCTCTGTCTTCCTCCAAGTCCCCAGTAAGACTCCCCGTGACCCCCCTGCACTGAACCTGTAATCAATGAGCCTCAATTTTCACCACTAGCACCAGTGAGGGATGTACACATTGGGAGGATGACAAGAACACACACAGTAGAGTACAGTTTCCCTTAAGAGGACACAGAGATCACAGTCAGTTTGGGGCTGGTTTCTCCCTCTTTCTCCAGATCCTCAATAAGACTCCCCACTGGCACAGCTATAGGGTTAAGATCTCAGCCAAGTGGTCAAGCCAAAACATCCAGCACCCACTCTGTCCAACCAGTGCTTTGTGTCCCTGCCCAAGTAGCTGACACACACACACACACACACACACACACACACACACACACACACACACACACACACACACACACACACACACTTTGAGATTTGATTTATATACAAGCACACAGACACTTGTGGGGAAGGCTGGCACAGGTTGTCTAGCTATGCCCCCTTCTGCCAAGACTATAAGGTAGTAATCACTGACACCAACCACCTTTACTTATCAGCTACTATAAGGCCCTTACCAAATGGTGACCAATTCTACTGTGTAATGTTACTGTTATCCAAATGGTAAGTGTGACCAAGACTTTTAAGACTATTGGAGTGTCCTATACAGTGTCACCAAATACATATGCAAGTACTCTAAGAACTTAAATATCTCTAAACAAACCAGCCACAATTAAAAGGTTTAAATATATTTAATAATAAATAATAAAAGAACAAGACAGTATTCAATAACTCAACACAGTGACAACAGAGTTCAGAATCACAGGAAATATTTTAAAACAAAATAGCAGGACAGCATCCCATAAATACAAAAAAAATCTAAACTAATCTTACTATATTCCTATCTATCTCTAAGAGAGATTACTGTAATATTGTACTTACTATTAGCAAGGCAGAAGTGGTGATGAGAAGATGTTTCTAGGTCCAAAGACAAATACAAAATACACAAATACACAAATGTTCTCTGAGAGATAGTTCTTAAATTAAATTAATAACAGCACATTACTGCTGGGTCAACTGGATGACATCACTATTTGTCACCTCTGCCTTCAGTTCCCAGGCTAACAGAAACTTAAAATTTAGCACCTCTGTGTCAAAAATACTGATCTCTCAGAAGTTTGCCTAGAACTGGAAGTCGTAAAACAGGTAAACACTTTTACATTTGAAACATGTAATTATTTCTGTTTCCAGACAATAGAAAGAACTTCTAGCTGTAGACATCCTGTCTTCTAGTTGAGGTAAACACAATCGTAAAACTATTTACTTGTCAACTTATTTTCTTAGAGTTTTGCAAGTTAATGCTGTATGTTCCAACTTCTACTATTAATATAGTTTATATACACTTCTGTTCTTTTCTATTACATAACATACAGTTCAACACACACTTCTGCACCAGTAGTTTAATATCCATATAACATATAGTTTTCTTACATTTGTAAGACAAGCATACGAATCATATTAATATTCACAAATGACAAAGTTATTTACAAAGTTCCAGCTAGCTGGACTGGTAGCCTCACAATCCCCATGGGCACAGCTATAGAGTTGAGACTTCAGCCGAGTGTCCAAGCCAAGTTCTCTAGTACCCTCTCTGTGAAACCAGTGCTTCATGTACCTGCCCCAAACAGCTGACACACACACACACACACACACACACACACACACACACACACACACACACACACACACACACACACACACACACACACACACTCTTTGAGATTTGATTTTCACACACACATACATGGGAAAGGCTGGCACAGATTTACTAGCTATGCCCCCCTTCTGACCAGACTATAAGGTAGTTACATCACTACCAGCCACTCCAAAGCCAGCTACTCTAATGCTCTTGCAAGGGTACCCAATTATAATGAGGGAAATTAATATTAATACAAATGATAGTGTTTGGCCAATGCAGTAAGGCTTCCAGGATAACCACAGTATCAACAAATAGATATGAATACTCTCAAAGGTTAACATATTCTCCACAGGACCACCCACAATAAAAAGTTTAAATATATTTAATAATAAATAAGAAAAGAACATGAAAATAATAATTATCTATTTTCAGTAAATACTAGAGTTTCAATCACAGGAAATATTAAAATAACACAGATGAATAGATTCACACAGATATATTTTCCTGACTGATTTAAATAATTACAATTCTCTGGCTCACTTACTAGAGTAAAGCAAGATGTTCTTAACCTTGAATTATCTTCTGTTACTCCTTTCTCCCTTTCCTCTTTACTGAAAAAAAAAACATTGCTAGAATCTCCTTGTGTACTGAGTGAGTGTGCTTCTCAGCTGGTAAGTCTATGTTCTGGGAATTTTTAACTGTTCAGAGTTGAATAAAACAATAATTGAATTCAGTTCAGAATGCAGTTTGAATAAATTGCATTTATTTAAACTGTATTTGCTTTAATATTGCTACACACTCAAGTGTGCTAGCTTGCACTGCACTTGAATTGTTTTTAGTTCTGTTTAAGCTGCTTTTCTGTAAAAAAAAAATCTAAGCTTGTTTCCTGCCTTTCCTGTAACTAGTCTAGTTCAGATACCAATTTGCTGTATCCAGGACTATATGTAAGCTTCTGAGCCCCCCACACCTTTCTGTGCTGGAATGAAGTCTTCTAGCTTATCAGTGGGACTGGTAAGCACTAGGTAGCCTATCTACCACAAGAGTAGTGGTTTCAGGCCCACTCCTCTTGTGATAGATATTATTGGCCGTTTGGGCATTTTTTCAATTTCTTTCAACTTTCTGGTTTAAAAGCCCACATTTTTGCTTGTTTCCTGCCTTTCCTGTAACTTGTCTAGTCCAGCTACAGATTTGCTGTATCCAGGACTGTTTTTAAGCTTCTGAGCGGTGCCAAAGTCTGCTCTTCAATTTTTCCATTAGATCTGCTAGTTCTCTTCTCTCCTGCACTTTTACTAGCTTATTAGTCTAGCACTTTACCAGACTACTTGTAGCAATTATTGGTAGCACACAAAAATGCTACCAGCACTAAACTTTCTACAAGGAAACAGTTCCAGTACTTATTATTAATGTCCACCCCTCCAGGCATGTCTAAAGGTCAGTTCCCTGTGCTTTCTCCTATTAACCTGGTGAACTTGGGCATCCTGAGGTAATGTGGCAACTGCCTCATGTACATTGGCAAACCTCTCCTCTTACCTCCCAAGACTCAGACTTGCAAGAGATGCACTTATATATCCATATTGGAAGCCACATACTCTCCAGCCAAGACCAGAACAGCTGGTCAAGAGGAGAAGATCAACACTTGCACCACACCACATGGAACACATAGCCCTCCAGAACACACACCAGAACTGCCTTCACATAAAAACACAAACCACAAACCCACCTTCGTGGAGGCTCTCAATAAACATCTACCCAAATAGCAGAGACCTCCAAGGCAGAAACGCACTCGACCACCACAACACAACACTAATCATGAGACATGTAACTCTCCTAAACAGTGTGCCACTCAACCAAAGCCCCTAAGGTAAAACAGCATGGCCAACACACTAGTCATAGGTGACTCGATAGTGAGGCACACTTATGTCCCACTCACTAGGTTGAATAAGGAGAATGTAACAGTCAGCTGCCTGTAAGGTGCCAGGATCTGCCTCAACAACAGGTACAAATATGATTCTGTCATTGTACATGTGGGTGTGAATGACCTGAGACATACCTCCCTGGACTACATGAAAAGAAACATGGAGGAGTTCTCGGATTATGTAGCCCAGGTGGGTATGACCCTAGCCCTGAGCAGCATCCTACCATCACCCAAGCAGAAAATGATTGATTTCAACAATTGGCTAAGTTTCTGGTGCCATTATAAGGGGATCCAGTATCTGTCTGCCTGTGATGACATGATTGACAGACCTTGATGCTTTGCCAGAGATGGCCTGCTTCTGTCACCCCTGCGCTTCTGGATACTGAACATAAGAATTTCAACAATTGGCTAAGTTTCTAGTGTCATTCTAAGGGGATCCAGTATCTGTCTACCTGGGATGACATGACTGACAGACCTCAATGCTTTGCCAGAGATGGCCTGCATCTGTCACCCCTGGGCTTCTGGATACTGACCAAGGCTCTTGCCACCCCTATAGTGCATTTTTAGGCAGTGTTCCAAAGACCAAATTACCACCATAACAGCTACAAAAAATGCAATATGAGAGTTATGCTGCTCAACGCTAGAAGTCTAAATCTCAAAATGCACTCACTTGAAGTGCTCCTTTAAATGGAGAACATTGACATTTGTGGTGTAACAGACACCTGGTTCAAAGCAGCAGAAAGTACCCCTACACTACCAGGCTACAACTCATTCCACACCTTTTAGCCCCAGAACTTGGACCAAGCTTCAAAGGTGGTGGTGTTTCTATATTCATAAAGGTTGCACACACCTCTAGACTGGTAGCCCAACACAATGCATCAGAGATACTTCAGGTGCAGCTAACACTGGGTAAGACAGTGATTTAGGTCATAGCCTGCTATAGGTCCCAACCATGTCCCAAGGCTCACACTCCACATTCCTAAGCACCCTGGAGAATATTAAGGTCCAACCTAATACTCTCATACTGGGTGACTTCAACTACCCCTTCATTAACTGGGAAAACTACTCATGTACCAATACACTTGCCCAATGTTTCCTGGAATTCATTAATTCCAATAACCTGGACCAGCTCGTTCTTACCCCCACTAGAAGTCACAACATCCTTGACCTGGTCATTACTAACATGGGCGACCATTGCTCTACAACAATAGTCAACTCCTCCCTGGTTAGATCTGACCACAAACTAATCACCTTGGAAATCCACATCCCTCCCACCCCCTTCCGCAACGGTAACCATGATGAAAACATTCTCCAAAGCTAACTTTGAGCTCCTAAAAACAGAGGTGGCTAACTTCATTGCACCCATGAAAACGGAGAATAGTTACATGACTGCTGAATTATGCACCAATGCACTGTATGAACATGTGCACAAATGCATGGATCTTGCCATACCCAATAGAACCAAGATGCTCTCTTCCAAAAAAAGAAAGCCAATCTGGTGGTCCCCTGCCATAAACAAACTCTACAACAGAATGAGAAAACTGATGCAGAATAAGGTGAACTCCCAAGACTGGAAAAACTGCCTTATCAGCCTCAACAAAATGTTGAGATCCCTCATCAAATCCTCTAAAGCTAGCTATGCAAACTGAATTGCACCAGCTAGTAAAGACAACCACAAGGCCTTCTGTAGTTATTGCAGAAGCTCCACAGCAGTACCCAGATTTGCTCTGAGCTGCTGCACAGTGGTACCTCCTATACTGAGCCAACAGATATTGGCAATATACTGGCCCAAAGATTCAGTGCCAACTTTACCCTCCTCCCCCCCACAAAGGACCAATCACAATACCAGTAGATTGCTAGGCACCCAGTATTAGTGCTGTACAGGTTAAAACAGCACTGTCCAAGGCCAAGAATACAGCTTTTATGAGATGTGACAATATGCCTGGCTGTGTTCTAGATGAACTGCAGAGTGAACTGGCACCTCACCTGTGTGTCCTGTGCAATCACAGCCTAATCTCAGGCTTTGTCCCTACCGAATGGTGCACTACTACTGACATCCCTCTCCACAAAGGAGGAGTGATTATAGACCCTGGGAACTATCACCCCAATAGCCTGGTGAGTCTGATATACAAAGCTATGGAACGCATTATCATATACCTAATAAACAAGGATATAAGGAATCTCCAAACTCTTGATCCCACACAGTTTGGTTTTGTGAAGTGTAGATCATGCCTGCTCAACCTGGTCAACTTCTTTGAGTCAGTCACCAGAGCTGTAGATGAAGGCAAGGCGGTTCAAACAGCCAACCTTGATCTGGCCAAGGCCTTTGATACCATTCCCCACTCAGGAATCATAGAAAAACTCACAATGCTAGGCATCAACCCCTATATCACTAGGTGGGTTGCAAACTGGCTCACAGATAGAACCAGCAGTGTGAAAGTAGCTGACTCCAAGTCAGACTGATGACCAGTCATGAGTGGAGTCCTACAGGGTTCAGTCCTGGGTCCTCTCCTGTTTGGTATCTACTTCTCTGAAGTCCAGGCCAACACAAAGGGACTCTGGCTGACAAAGTTCAAAGACGATTGCAAGTTGGGAGCTATTAACTCCCCAAGTGATGTTGACATCCTACAGAAAGGCCTCACTGAGACCAAAGACTGGCGTCAGAACCATGGCCTTAAGCTCAATGCCAAAAAAATGTGTTATCATCCCCTTTGGGAAAAACCTGGACCCTATGAATTACCACATCGATGGTAGTCCACTGAACACAGAAGGCATTATAAGAGATCTGGGAACACAGGTTGACAGCAACCTCTCTTTTGACAACCCCATTGCCACTGTGGTCAGAAAGTCCTTCTATGTGGCACATCTTATTACTAAGGGTTTTGCATCCAAGAAGAAAGATGTCGTTGTCTCCCTCTACTCTTCCTTCATTAGGCTCATTTGGCATGTACCTCACTAAACACCTGCAACAAATGGAGAGGCTGCAAAATTACCTCAGAAGAGGATCCTAGGCCTTAAACATGTGCCCTATATGGACAGACTCAAAAAACTCCAACTATTCTCTGTCTCATATTGCCTACTCAGAGGTGATCTCTGCTTGACTTACAAAGCCATGTCTGACCCAGCTCTGTTGGAAATGCTACATCTAATGAAATCCCAATCTCTCCACATCACATGCTTCAGAGACCTCAACCTCATTACCACAATCAACAGAACATGTTAGAGGGACAGGTTCATAACCCAGAGGCTGCCCATGCTATGGAAAAGACTTCTCATACATGTCAAACAGAGCACCTCACTGGCCATCTTCAAGAGAAATCTTGATGAGTGGATGGGAAATAGAGAATTCACCCCGGGGATCACTCCAGTGGCTCTACTTGACAGATGCACTGTGAACTAAGGTGGGGTGACACGGTGCAAGGGTAATCTTATGGGCTAGGCTTGTAAAGGCTCCAGGACCATTAGCCTAGTACACATCTATGAACCTATGAAGTAGGTAAGGGGTCCTTTTCTGTCAGGTTCCAAAAACAGATTGCCATGAGACTTTAGTCTCACCTAGTATTCAACATCATTTTTGTCCTAAATTACAGAATGGCATCACATACATCTGGTCATCTGACTTCCTGGTTTCCATGCTACCCCCATTCTGAGAAACTGCCAGGATTTAGCACATATGTGTCAATAATACACATACATAGAGTTTTGCACAGAACTGTTGCAGCTTCTGGAAATCATAAAACAATGTCAAACCTCCATCCTTCTAGAGTTGCAATTAGTTTGCCCCAGAGACAATGAGGAAAGCTTCCTATTACAGAATTTTTATCTCTGGCTGCATTGAGAACTGTAAGATACAATCTTTATGGCCTAAACTAGGTAATTTAATTTGAAAATATTTTCAAAGTTAGGTGTATTGAGATTAACCTCTTCTCTTCCAGTATCCTCTGTTAAAACATATACATTTAAAGAGTTACAATAATGTGTGTATATTTCTATTTCTGTCCAGAAGGGCATGCTGTTGTTACAGTTTTAACACAAGCAGCTTTACAAATCTGTTTGATATACAAATGACATATAATTCTTTACAAAATTCCAGGTAGCTGTGCTGGCATATATTATACATCCACTGCCCTACTTCTCCTGGCATAGCTGGCAATGCCACACATCACCACAGGAGGAAAAGATTATCTTTCAAACAAAGGAAATAGTGGTAATTACTAGTTACACCAGGTCCTTAAAGGGAGGTCATTATCACCTTTGGCAAACAGCTTAAATCTGTTATTGAAGATGCATTGAATGATGTGATAGGAGTTGGTGTAGAATTTGTAGAATTAATGTATATCATGAATGTTTTATGATTGTCACTGCTTATAAATTTTGTACAGATCGTGTGTCATTCTTCAAGAATTGTATAAATGTCATTAAGGCCTGCAGTCAGGAACATCTGTGTACTTACATGGGTGAAAATATGAACCTAACATTAAAACATGTACTAGAGAGAACAAATCCCACCACAGAAAGGTATAAAACATGTCCACATCTAAGTAACTTTAAGAATGAATACAAACTGGCAGTTGCATGGAAGCTAGCTTAACTACACTATTTGATTTTACATACATACCTCAACTAATCCCAGTAAAGGAGAAAGGATAACTTTGGTACCCAATAAAGTTCTTCCATGTATAGTTTATAGAAGTTATTGTTCCTTCTGTTTCAGATCATAGTCTCCTATCTATGAAGCTAATAGATTTAAGGAAACCAATAAATGAGCTAATAGGTTTAAGGAAACCAATAAATGACCAGTTTGGAGAATGGATCCAGCACCACTCAAAAGCAATGTAACTGGGACAGCAAGAAGCACACTCACCTTTGGTACAGAAGACAGTGGTTTATATTCCCACACCAGGTAAATGGATTGCTGACACTGCATACTCCTGACTGCATTGTCCTTTGGATGAGACATTAAACTGAGGCCTTATCTGCCCTGAGTTGGTGGTAGCTCAGGTGGATGTAAAAGATCCTGTGGCACCTATTGAAAAGAGTTGGGAAAGTTCCTCGATACCCTGGCCAAATTTTGACTAGCAGAATACATACCACCTTAGTTCTCTCCTGAAAACAGGCTACCAGCCTAATGGCACTAACTTGGTCAATAAAGGATAAATAAACAACAATCTATTTTTTTAAGGCAGAGTTTTCCCAACTTGTTGCAACAAGATCCATGTCACAACATACCATTGCAATTAACTTGGAGGTCCCTGAAACTCACACTGTAGTCAGTCTTCAAACAAGCAGCCTATAAAATGAAGTTGCAGATGAATGCTAAGGCAAGCCCAGCCAAGGCAGAGGCAAACAAACATTTTGAATTACATACGATAACCGAGTTTAGAAATAAAAGATTTGTATTGACAATGTAACTGACATCTGAAAAATACATAGATTAAATAAATAAGTCACTACCTCAATAAAATAAACAGATAGGTAGATAGACAGATAAACAAAAAGAAAAAATTCTCAGCCTTGGTGTAGACAAAGGGATAAAACCTTGGAAACATTTAGCATATAACCTTAAAGCTAAATGGTTACTCTTCCAGTAATAATACACTTGTTAATGACATAATTTTCAAAAAAGTCTATAAAAAAGAAGTCTATATGCCTATAACACCCACCAAATTTTTAGATAAAGCTGATTAGCACCCACTGAGTTTTAGATAAAGCTAATTACTGCTTGAAAGATCTGCACATACGTGAGATCTCACCTCTATAGAAAAAAGAACTGGGCAGGCATGTATATGTAGAACATGTATATTCAACTGTAAGGAAAGATCCTAAAGGCAAGACTTATGGCACAGATAGGTTGACTGCTGGGTTATGTATTAAGGTACAGGTTTCATTGGTACCATTCTGATTAAGTTACCTTTAAGATAGTCTTTCATTATGGTCTTAGTTGATTCAAACAAAATCCCATATTTCAAAATACAGATCTATTTTCCTTATACCATCTTGGCATGAAGTGATATGCCAAAATATTTTCTAATACGCAAATATCTATAATCACTGACATGATGCACAGGGATCAGGCTGGGGATGGAGGTAGGGTGGACACTAATGATGTCCATATGGCAGTGTGACAATTATAACTCCTATTGCTAGCAATTGTCACTGATTTTGTAAAGGTCAGTGCCTTTGACACTCTTCAGTGGCTTTTTTATTTAAAAATATAGACAACTATAGAGTCCTGCTTCTTTATTTTTGGTGTGCAAGCTATGTACTAAGTGCCAGCTACATTGGTATGGAAAAATACCATTTTCTCTTTGTTTGTTTTAGAAGAAGGAATTAAATATTATTACAACCAGTGGTAAGAAAGGTTAGCAGCACTGTTGAAATACAGAGGTAAGTATACAAGACATAGGTGACCTTCTAACTCTTGACCTGACCCAATTTGGCTTTGTTAAGGGTAGATCATGCTTATTAAACTTGGTGGACTTCTTCGAGAATGTCACCAAAGCCCAGGATAAAGGCAAAACAGTACATACAGCCTATCTTGACTTAGCCAAGGCTTTTGACACAATTGCCCACGCAAGCATTATTGAGAAACTCACCAAACTGGGGATTAACCCGTATGTCACTAGATGGGTAGCCAGCTGGCTCACCGACAGAGTGCATACAGTCAAAATTGGGGATTCCACCTTTAGCAGCAGACCAGTTATCAGTGGTGTACCACAAGGATCTGTGCTAAGCTCCCTATTGTTTGGAATCTATTTTTCAGACGTCCAGGCAAAAATAAATGGCCTGTGGCTTACCACATTTGTCGATGACTGCAAACTGAGTGCAGTCATTGAGTCCTACAGTGATGTTGGCATACTACAAAAAGGGCTTACACAGACATATGATTGGTGTCAAAGCCATGGACTTAAACTAAATGCAAAAAATGTGTTATCATCCCTTTCTGCAAAGGGGAAGGTTCATAGGTGTGTACTAGGCTAATGGCCCTGGAGCCTATATAAGCCTAGCCCAAGAAGATTCCCTGGCATCATGCCGCCCAAAGTTAGTTCCCAATGCCCCTATCAAGCAAGGCCACTGAAGTGATCCCCGGGGTGAACTTCCTATTGCCCACCCACTCGTCAAGATTTCTCTTAAAGAGGGCCAGTGAAGTGCTCTGCTTGATGTGAATGGGAAGTTTGTTCCAGAGTATGGGATGTCTCTGGGTTAGGAACCTGTCCCTCCAGCATGTTCTATTTATTGTGGTAATGAGGTTAAGGTCCCTGGAGCATGTGGCATGGAGGGATTGGGATTTCTTTAGGTGTAGCATATCTAGCAGCTCTGGGTCAAACATGGCTTTGTAGGTCAAGCAGAGATCACCTCTAAGTAGACAATAAGAGACAGAGTATAGCTGGAGTTATTTGAGTCTGTCTATATAGGGCATATGTCTAAGGCCTAAGATCCTCTTAGTGAGGTATTTTTGTGGCCTTTCCAGTTGTTGTAGGTGTCTAGTGAGGTACATACCAAATAGGGCATTGTATTCTATAATAGGTCTAATGAGGGATGAGCAGAGAGGGATAATGGCCGCTTTCTTCCTGGATGAGAAACCTTTTGTAATGAGATGTGCCACATAGAAGGACTTTCTGACTACAGTGGCAATGTGGGTATCAAAGGAGAGGTTGCTGTCAACCCGTATCCCCATGTCTCTTATCACACCTATGTGGTAGTCCATGGGCACCAAATTTTTCCCAAAGGGAATGACAATGCACTTTTTGGCATTGAGCTTAAGGCCATGGTTCTGGCACCAGTCATTGGTGTCAGTGAGGCCTTTTTGTAGAATGTCTACATCAGTTGGAGAATCAATAATGGCTCCCAGTTTGCACTCATCCGTGAACATGGTCAGCCAGTGTCCCTTTGTGCTGGCTTGAACTTCAGAGATGTAGATGCCAAACAGGAGAGGAACTAGGACCAATCCCCGTGGGACACCACTTGTAACTGGTCAGTAGTCAGATTTGGAGTTCGCCACTTTCTCAGTGTGGGTTCTATCAGTGAGCCAGTTGGCAACCCATCTTTTTACATAGGGGTTCATGGGTTGGTAGTAGGCTATTGGCCCTAGGTCCTATACAAGCCTAGTCATAACAATTCCTTGGCTATTTCTTCCCACACTATTTACTTCCCTGGACCCCTGTCTAGCAGGGCGACTGATGTGATCCCCGGGGTGAATTTCCTTTCTCTCATCCAATCATCAAGGTTCCTTTTGAAGAGGGCCAAAGAGGCGCTCTGCTTGACATGTATGGGCAATCTATTCCAGAGTCTGGGGAGTCTCTGGGTCAAGAACCTATCCCTCCAGCATGTTTTGTTTATTGTGATGACAAGATTTAGATCCCTGGAGTGTGTGGCTCTGAGGGATTGGGATTTCTTTAAGTGTAGCATGTCCAACAGCTCTGGGTTTGACATGGCCTTGTATGTTAAGCAGAGATCACCTCGGAGTAGATGATATGCGACAGAGTATAGCTGGAGTTTTTTAAGGCGGTCAGCATAGGGCATCTGCTTTAGGCCTGTGATTCTTTAATGAGGTATTTCTGCAGCCTTTCCAATTGTTGCAGATGTCTTGAGAGGTACATACCAAATGGGGTGTTGTATTCTATCATGGGTCTAATGAAGGATGAGTACAGTGGGACAATGACCTCCTTTTTTCTGGATGAAAAGCCCTTAGTGATGAGGTGTGCCACATAGAAGGATTTCCTGACTGTTGTGGTGATGTGGTTATTGAAGGTGAGACCACTGTCCACCTGTGTCCCTAAGTCTCTTATCACACTTTCGGTGTTTAGTGTACTGCCACCTATGTGATAATTCAAGGGTACATGTTTTTTCCCAAAGGGGATAACTATACATTTCTTGGCATTGAGTTTCAGCCCATGGCTCTGGCACCAAGCATCTTTTTCTGTAAGGCCCTTTTGTAGAGTATCCACATCATTTGGGGATTCAATAATGGCTCCCAGTTTTCAGTCATCTGTGAACTTTGTTAGCCAGAGTCCCTTAGTATTGGCCTGTACTTCAGAGAAGTAGATGCCAAACAAGAGAGGTTACAGGACTGAACCCTGAGGTACTACACTTGTCACTTGTCTGGAGCTGGATTTGGAGTCAGCTACTTTGACAGTGTGGGTTCTGTCAGTAAGCCAGTTGGCAACCCATCGAGTGACATAGGGGTTAATGCCCAGCTTAGTAAGTTTATCTATGATTTCAGAGTGGGGGATGGTGTCAAAGGTCTTGGTGAGGTCCAAATAGGCTGTGTGGATTGCCTTACCCATGGCTCTGGAGACTGATTCGAAGAAGCCAGTAAGGTTCAGGAGACAAGATCGACCCTTCACAAACCCAAACTGGGTGAGGTCCAGTGTTTTAAGGTTACCAATGTCTTTGTTTATAAGTTCCATGATAATACGTTCCATGGCCTTGCAGATCAGGCTCGTCAGACTGATGGGGCGGTAGTTCCTGGGATCCAAGGTGGATCCCCCCTTGTGGAGTGGGATAACTGTAGCTGTGTGCCACTCAGTGAGCATGAAGCTTGAGGTGAGGGTATGGTTAAACATGACACTTAGGTGAGGTGCCAGTTCGTTTTGTAGTTCATGTAGTACACAGCCCGGGATGTCATCTGGTCCCATGGATGCTGTATTCTTAGCTTTGGAGAGTGAATTTTTTACCTGTGTGGCCATTATTACTGGAATTTGGCAATCTTCCAGTATTGAGATGGGCCATTTAGGGGGTGAGAGGGGGGTGAAGTTGGCACTGAATCAATCTGCCAGGATATTGGCAATATCCTTGGGATCAGTATATTTAATGCCATTCTGTTGTAGCTCAGAGCAGATCTGAGCATTGCCATTTAGATTCTTGACATAGTTATAGAATGCCTTGTGGTTGTCTTTAGAATCTTTGGCAATTTTATTTTCATAACTAGCCTTGGAGGATTTTATGAGGGATCTCAGCTTCTTACTGAGGCTGGTAAGGGAGTTTTTTGCATCCTGGGATTTTCCTCTTTTCTGCAACAGTTTTTTCCTTTTGTTGTAAAGTTTGTTTATGGCATGGGACCACCAGATTGGCTTCCTTTTTTTGGAGGAGAGCATCTTGGTTCTATTTGGGATGGCACGATTCATGCATGAGTGGATGTGCTCGTACAGTGCCTTAGTGTAGGACTCAGCAGTCAAACTTTCAGTTTCCATCTGCATGGGTGCCATGAAGTTTGTAACTTCTGACTTGAGTAGCATGAAGTTGGCCTTGGAGAAGTTTTTTATGGCAGTTTCCTTACTGGGGAGTGGGACGTGGATGCTAAGGGTGATTAGCTTATCATCTTACCTGACCAACGAGGGGGTGATCATAGGTGTGGAGCATCGATTTCCCATGTTGGTAATGACCAGGTCTAGGATATTGGAGCCCCTGGTGGGACTATGGATTAGTTGATCCAGGGCATTGGAATTTATGAATTCCAAAAACTGTTGGGCAAAGGTGTTGGTGCACGAGTAGTTTTCCCAGTTAATGGCAGGGTAGTTGAAATCACCCAGTATTAGGGTGTTTGGTTGTATATTAATATTTTCCACTATGTTTAAAAAGGTGTAGTGAGAATCTTGGGGCATGGTGGGGGATGTGTAGCAAGCTACAATTTGGATTGCAGTCTTACCTAGTGTTAGTTGCACCTGGAGAATTTCAGACGTATTGTGTTGGGCAACTAACCTGGTGGTGTGAATATCCTTGGTGAATATGGACACTCCTCCACCTTTAGTGTTTCGATCCTGGTTTGGTAGTCGAAAAGTGTGGTAAGAGTTGTAGCCTGGTATTGCAGGGGTGCTCTCTGGAGCCTTGAACCAGGTCTCAGTTACAGCACAGATATCAATGTTCTCCATTTTCAGGAGTGCCTCGAGAGAGAGTGCATTTTGAGGTTTAGACTTCTAGCATTGAGTAGCATTACCTTCAGATTTTGCATGCTTGTACCTGTTACAGTGGTGGTTTTGTCCTTTGAACTTTGCCTAAAAAAGGCACTATAGGGGTGGCAAGAGCCTTAGCCAGTAACCTGAATCCCAGGGGCGACAGGTGCAGACCATCTCTGGCAAAGCATCATGGTCTGTCGATCATGTCATCCCAGGCAGACAGACACTGGATCCCCTTTGAATGACACCAGAAGCGTAGTCAATTGTTGAAGTCAATAATTTTGTCCTTATATTGTGGTATCATTCTGGGTGAAGGCAGGATGCTACTCAGGGCTAGGGTCATACCTGCCTGGGCCTCATGATCCGAGAGCTCTTCCATGTCTCTTTTCATGTAGTCCAGGGAGGTACATCTCAAGTCATTCAGTCCAACATGGACAATGACAGAGTCATATTTGTACTTGTTGTAGATTGACATGAGTGCATGAGTTATGTGGCAGATCCTGGCACCCAATAGGCAGCTCACTGTAATGTTCTCCTTGTTCAGCCTGGTGAGTGGCACATCAGTGTGCCTGACTATAGAGTCACCTATGACTAAAGTGTTAGGTACGTTGTCTTGCCTTAGGGGCTGTTGCTGGGTGGCACACTGGTGTTGTGAGCTATGTGACACTTTGGTTGTGATTGGTGTTTGTTTGCATTTCAGCTTCGGAGGTCCGTGTTGCTTGGGCAGGTTACAGTTAAAAGCCTCTGCATATGTGGATTTAGTGTTGCTATGTGTGGAGGTTGGTGGTGTGAGTTTAGAAGGGCTATGTGTTGCTTGAGGTGTAGTGCAGTTGTTAACCTTCTCCTCTTGACTGTCTAGCACAATCTTGGGTGGAGAGAGCATTGCTTCCAGTTTAGCTATGTAAGTGCATCTCTCACAGGTTGTAGTGTTGGGTGGTAGGAGGAGAGGGTTGTCTGTGTACATGAGGAAATTGCTGCATTGCCCCAGTATGCCCAGGTTCACCAGGTGGACAGGAGAAATCAATGGAAGCTGACCCTTGGACATGCCTGGTTTGGTGCTTTTTTTTTAAAGTACAGGAGCTGTTTCCTCTTACCTTAGCAAGGTACTTTGCAATTATAATTAGTTTAGTACCTATGATTAATTTCTCCTTATTAATAAGGAGAGTTGAGTGCTTGTATCAGTTTAAAGGCTTCCTAGTGCTTTCCAGCAGGTGTAAGTGCAAGTGCTAGTCACAGTGATGCTTAAAGGTAAGATGAAAAAAAATAGTTTATCCTAAACACTGCAGTGTGCACTGGAGAAGTTAGATGTGAAAGTAGGTAACAAGTTTTACCTGTCTAAAAAGTTAAGTTTTAGTGGAGAGTCACTATTTTTAAAACAGCAAGATAGATTGAAAGGGGGTGATCAGTTTTGTATTCCGGTACTATGGAATACAGTAGAATGGCCAATAAATTTAACTAGTTGAAGGGGAGTGATTTCACCAAATGATAATTTTGTGCTTACTCACACAAGCCAGTGAAAGCAGAGAGTAAATGATATATATGGTCAAATTAACATAAGAGGCAGGCAGCTAGAAAGACAGTGGTATTTAAAACCCAACAATGACAGGGTGGGGGGGGGGGGACATTTCTGCCTGACTCACTAGAAACAGAGCTGTGGTGTCTTTTCAAGTTTTAATATGCAATTAAAAGCAGAACACAAGCAAAACATAAGGTAAAGAAAATAAATCACAGCACTCAAAATATAAAAAGGTAATAAACCAATACAACATACAACAAATAAAAAGCAAACCAGCCTTTCCCTCACAGCAAAGTGTAGCAGAGTCTGGGTGAGCTTTTCCAATAAAGCTCTGAAATGTTTCATTTTACCCCTTAAATACTAGGTTTAGTTCCTAGCTCCACCCCCTCAGTTCACAAATGATTAACCTTAAGTGACCTCTTCTATCTTATGTATGAGTCCTTAATTAATCAGTTCTAATTTCTGCCTGACTCACAAGAAACAGAGCTATGGTGTCTTTTGAAGTTTTAATATGCAGTTAAAAGCAGAACACAAGCAAAACACAAGGTAAAGAAAATAAATCACAGCACTCAAAATATAAAAAGGCAATAAACCAATATAAAATACAACAAGTTAAAAGCAAACCAACCTTTCCCTCACAGCAAAGTGTAGCAGAGTCTGGATGAGGCTTTCCAATTATGCCTAGTTTAATGAGTCTATCTATAATTCCTGAGTGAGGGATGGTGTTGAAGGCCTTGGCAAGACCTAGGTAGGCTGTGTGAACTAACTTGCCCTTATCCACAGCTCTTGTGACAGACTCAAAGAAGTCTATGAGGTTGAGCAGGCATGATCTACCTTTCATAAACCCATACTCCGTGGGGTCCAGAGTTTGGAGCTTCCCTATGTCCTTATTTATAAGGTCCATGATTATGCGCTCCATAGCCTTAGCTATCAGACTCATCAGGCTGATGAGACGGTAGTTCCCAGGGTCGCTCCCCCTTTGTGGAGTGGGATGACCGTAGCAGTGCACCATTCGGTAGGAACAAAGCCTGAAATGAAGCTGTGATTGAACAGGATACTCAGGTGTGGTGCCAGTTCACTTTGTAATTCTGTAGAACACAGCCAGGAATATTATCAGGTCCCATGGAAGCTGTATTCTTGGCTTTGGACAGTGCAGTTTTTACCTGTGTAGTCGTGATAATAGGGACTTGGCATTCCTCAGGTATTGTTATAGGCCCTTTAGGGGGTGAAAAGGGGGTAAAGTTTGCACTGAACTGTAATTTGAGGAAGTCCCTGCAAACTACAGTATTAACAGTACCCCCCTTAGCTCAATCCCTGTGGTGAGACATTTGGGAACACAGGTTGATAGCAACCTTAACTTCCATCACTATGTGTTCACAGTGGTAAGAAAAGCCTTCTGTGTTGCACATCTCATAAGTAAGGGCATCGCATTCACAGCTAAGGATGTTATGACTCCCCTGTACTCATTCCTCATCAGACCACTAATAGAGTACAATGCTCCCTTCTGTATGTACCTCACCAGACATCTGCAGCAGCTGGGAAGACCTCAGAGGTTTCTCACCAAGAAAATTCAGGGCACATAACCTACATGGACAAACTGAAGGCCCTGTCACTGTACTCTGTATCCTATAGGCTGCTGATAGATGGCTTGTGCCTGACCTACAGAGTGGTCTCAGACCCTGCCCTAAGGGAAATGCTGGACGTCCTCACATCAAATGGGATAAGATTCACTCACTTTAGGGAGCTTAACCTACCTGTGACATTAATAGGACATGCTGGAGAGACAGATATGTCTCCCAGAGATTGTCAGTCTTCTATAACATACTTCCAGTTCAAGTAAAACAGAGCTCCTCAATGACCTTATTTAAGCGCAACTTAGAGAACTGGATGGAAGACCATAAATTTACCCTGTGAGTGTCATCTATGTCCTTCTTGGATAAGGGAAGTCGGTGCTGATCATAGACTCGCTCTGCAAATATAGACCATACAACTTGGTCAATAAAGGAACAAGGGTATAACATATCTAGGCTTATAAAGGCCCTAGGGCCAATAGCCTAGTAACCTCCTATGAATAAAAGAAAATAAAATCAGACTGTTATTAGATGACTGCACAATTTCCCACCCAGCACTTTAACAACATCTCAAGTCATTAAAATATCTAACTAGAGTTTACTAGGCTTAGGAAGACAAGCATGATGTAAGGCTAGTCTTATGAAGACAAGTGTGATCTAAGGCTAGTCTTATGAAGACAGCATGATATCCAAGAATAAGGCAGCCATTGATAAAGCTATCCTTTATTTCAAATATCTTGATTTCCTTATATCTGACACTACTGCCAAATCAGTTGAGATGAACTTTAAAGTGTTATGGAAAAACTTATTTCCTGATACATATATGTAGTCATTGGAAGCTGTCTCTCTTGCTATGGTCACAGCATTTAGTGTGACATTTCTCCCCAAGATTACATATATCCTGTGACCAATCCCTTATAACCCCACTAACTATTGGTTAAAAAAGTTTTATAAGGAAAATGTTGCATATAATTTCACAAAAATAGAATGTAGACACATCAGAAAAGGTTGATTTGGAGTTACCAATCTTCAGTTATATGCATGGCAATAACTGTTTACACTGTGCTAAACAGAGCTCTGACAGACCCTTTAGAACAGATGGAAAGAGAATCTGATATGTTGCAGTCACCCTACTAATTTTCCTAATAATGTGAAAACTTGCACAAAGCATGGACAAAGTGGTATTGTATTCCATCAAGATTCATCTTCGGTGTTATGCTTAGGTTCACCTTAGGTAAAAAATTTCCCTTGTGACAAGAAACTGATGCAAAAGAACATTGTTGCTGAAATCGGAAAAAGCAGTTATAATGGTATTGAGAACAGTCAACAATCTTTTCAACCGCCCACAGGACATCAATGGCGGAGGGAAAGAGTACTTCCAGAGGTTTCTGTGTCAAAAAACCCACAGGATTTGTACTGCCCCAGACACAGCTTTACGGTGAAAGAGGAAGAAAAGCCCACCCAAGAAGAAGTAAGAATAGCATTAAGGAAAATAAAGTCACAGAAAGCAGCAGGATCTGGAAGAAACATATGACAAGGCCCCAGGAAAGTGGAATTGGACTGTCCTGCAGTGGTTTAAAGTTCCAGAAACACTGGTAGAATTAGTTCAGGCTATGTACAAGGAGCTAAAGACACGGGTACTAGCAGTGTTTGGACTCATGTAGTGGTTCCCAGTTAGAGTGAGGCTTAATCAGGGTTCAACTCTAAGACCATTGCTGTTCATACTATTGATGGAGTGTATTACCAAACTGTTTGGAAGGGACAGATCAGCAAAACTAAAAAAAAAAAGAGCATTTTTTAATTTTTTTGGCTTTTGATCTTTTGAGCTCGATGTCTACCTATTCAGTATTTGTGTACTTTGATATATTGACACGCATCCATCTCTCTCTCTCTATATATATATATATATATATATGTGTGTGTGTGTGTGTGTGTGTGTGTGTGTGTGTGTATGTGTCTGTGTGAGTGTGCATCTGTTGGTATGTCTGCAATGTCGATGTATATCTCATTACCCCTCATTATGGTGTGTTGTGTATAGTATAGACTTGTATACAACACCAGTGTGGGATGTATATTTATGCATATTATTACTCTGGGGTGTTTTATGCCCCTCCAGATTCAAGAGTGACGTCTTACTTAAATCCCATGCCATCATTTCCTTCTAGTCTAGCAGGCCCAATTAGTTAGGCTATAGGTGATCATTGCTGCATGCCCTGCACTACTGACAGACTGTCCCTAGTACCCCATGTACCAAACCTGCTGTAGGGACACACTTTGTACATTCGCTGTAGTCTAGACTGCTCATTTTCTCTGAGGTGTTAGTTCCATGCTATGTTTGAAAAACCCAGTCCACCTAGACTGTCCATGTTCTACACCTTCTGTCTCCATTTTCTGTAGGGACCCCTTCACTACATCAGTGGATGCACACAGACCAGCAGTTAAGTGCACAGACCTAGATTACTGACCTGATCGATGTACTGTTTAGTTCTGTCTGTAACACACTAAGGAGCGCCAGACAAGTGATTCTGTTGGCAAACTAGTCATCCATTGCTTCTGTAGCTCAGAGGGCTCTCCTGTGAACAATTCAGACATAAGCACTTGAAAGCCAGCTGTTTGGCTACAGCTGATCAAGAACACAAGTCATCTGCAAACAACCTACATGTGGGTCCAGCCTATTAGTTGGGAGGCATTTCTCTGTGGGTACATTTGGTTGGGACACATAGCTGGAGTGAAATTCTGCAGAGACATGTGACTGTTGCAGATTCACTGTGGGCACACAGAAGCATTCACTGCCATGCCCACACCTTCAATTACCAAGTGCACATGGGTCAAATAATACCCATGGCTCCCAAGGCATTAAGAGACAGCAGACAGCATGGCAGTAATCAGAAGCAAGTCAGTGGTAGTGAAAATGCAGTGTACAATGGGCAACGCCTTTATTTATGTGGCAGCTGTGTGTGTGTGTGTGTGTGTGTGTGTGTGTGTGTGTGTGTGTGTGTGTGTGTGTGTGTACCTTTATTCATCTCTTTCACAGTGTATAGAGCATTGCATACTGGAGTGCAAGTGTGACCACACATCTACATGTTGCAGTTACATAAGCATGTACTATGCAATAAACACAAAACACATATGACTTCCTCTGCCACTTTGCACTTAGTTATTGAAGCTGTGGACATGATGTTTCATGCTTCTCTGTGCCAGCTATGAAACTGAGACAGCTGTATGCTTTCACCTCAGCCATGTGTCCCTAACCAAATTTATGCACAGGATGTCTCACCACTTAAAATTCTGAACCCAAACTATATACTTCAAAATAAGCATTTTTACAGGGGACAAGCCCCTTTGCAGTCCATATCTGGGATACAAGCAACTGAAAATCCCTTACTTATCTATATGAACAGCACAGTCCCCCAACAGTGGGGAAATTAGAAACCCCCAAAATAGTGTAAAGTCATATCAGAAAAAGAGAAATCCTTTGTACATCTGAATAATACAGGCAGAGTCATGGTAAAAATCACTACTTGTTTATGGACAGTTAAAATCTGATCGTGTAGCAACTGATCACTTTTATGGAATCCCAGCTTAGATGTCCTGTGGGCTACCTTTAGTACATAGCACACAGGTCATCCATGAATTTGATGGGTTTATGTTTGCCCATCAAAAAAAAAAATACAGTGAATGACTAATAATTGAATGCTAAACAGATAAAGTTTAAAATACAGAAAAAGTTTAACAGCAAAAAATAATTCATCGAATGGCCATAGATGGCCAACATTGCGAAAGTAACCAACCAAGGATGAGAGCTGCAGCCCCCACACCCCCCAATGTGGGGGGCTGCATCACCTACATCCCCAACTATATATACCAACTCCAAGATTGCACTACAGTGGGGAATAGGGCAAATTTAAAAAAGGTTTCCTTTGCTTACTTTATGCATCGTGGTTCTTCCTGGTTGTTGGATGTTGGTCAACTATGTCCATTTGAATTATTTTTCACTGTTAAGCATGTTTGCTACATTATACTTTTGCTGTTTAATGCTCAATTATTAGCCGTTCACTGTAATTTTTTTGATGTGTAAACATAGACCTGAATTTGCCTCAATGAATTCAGCTGTATCCTTCACTTATGATTTATAGTTCTACTGCATATTAAAAAGTTTTATAGAAAAATAAATGCATACTTCTTCAAGAAATGTTTTTCAAATAGTGTGTAGGGCTAAAAGAGTTGATAGCCCTTAGACAAAATGAATGTTTGAGTTGATTGCTGTGGAGTATAATTCTAAAGCCTGCACACATATGCAGGGTAAATCTTTTCATTTAGTACTTGTCAAAACATTACTGCCACACCTTTTGACTTCTTGTGGTTCTAGTAACAACCCTGATTCATTAGTTTTTGTTGAAATTAATATGTAGAGCCCTATAAAAACATACATAGGCATTTAATTATGGCACAGAGCAGTGGAATGCCCATCTCAGCTGAACCAAAAGATCTTTTATTTCTCCCTGTATTTCTGTCTGCGTAAAATAAACCAAATATATTTCTTTTTCTTGAGTATAATATTTTTACTTTGTGAAACTTAATACCTAACCTTTCCAATTCCCTTTCAAAACATTGCCATCCTGTAACACGCCTTTCCATATTAGTTTTGGAAGATGCCAAGACAAGTTGATTGAAATCAGAGAAGCTTGATATTTAAAGACTAGTTTTAGTGTTTTAAGGCCAAGTGTGAAGAGATGATGATGATGATGTGGCAGTTAGTGAAAGGATGTTGCCACATGAGCAGACTGTGGCATGACTTTAATGGCACTGCATATTTTGGTTTGATTTTTATTTTCAGGAACATAGGAATTATTCACAGCAAAATAAAATAAGCAAGTAGAGTTTAAAAGAAACAGACATCTGGCAGTTTTAAAGACAGAAGTATAATGAGAAGAATTAAAAAAAATGCAATAAAACTAATTTTACATTAAAAAATGTGCATGCCTAATTGGTTTATCCAATCAGCACGTTCATTGTAAAATAAGTGTTCCTCAGTGTTCCTCACAAGAATAAATTCAACAGCTAACTTTGTTCTGATCACTAGCCATAGAATTTAAAATGTACCAACCCTATGAACCTATAAAAAAAAAAATCACATACCTTGATGTCAGAAGTGGCCTTCCAAGCTGCTCCACAGCATACCTTTCAACCTCTGACATTGTTTAAAAACCCACACCAGTCATGGATTATTGCAAAATTATTACATCTCTGTTCATGTGGTTAGTGAGAGACCATCTGAGGTAGTATATATATATATATATATATATATATATATATATATATATATAGTAGTTCTGGAGACCTTGTCTCAGTAAAGATATAAATATGATGAAGCAGTTCAGAGGTAGAAATGAAAATTATGTGGATATCTAGAAGAGAGAGAAGTAGGGATTAAAGAAACCTAACATAAAAGCATTGCTACTGTTTGTCATGCAATTTTATGTCAAATCTTAAAATATTACTTTTATAATATGTTTTCATGTAACTGATAGGTTCATAGGTTCATAGGTTCATACTAGGCTATCTGCCCTAGGGCATTTATAAGCCTAGCCAGAATGTGTTTGGCTTTCGCCACCCATTTTAAATTTATTTTGATATGCCCTTTTTCGAGGTTAGTATACTGTGCCTCTGTCTAACAGTGACACAGAAGTGATACCCGGGGTAAACCTACGATCTCCCATCCACTCATCAAGATTCCTCTTGAAGAGAGTCAATGAGGGACTCTGCCTAACCTGGACTGGGATTTTATTCCAGAGTGAAGGGAGCCTCTGGGTTATGAATCTGTCCCTCCAGCATGTCCTATTTATTTCAGTGCTGAGGTTCAAGTCTCTCGAGCGCGTAACTCGATGGGATTTTGATTTTCTGAGGCGCAGCATGTCCATTAATTCAGGGTTGGACATGGCTTTATACGTCAGGCACAGATCTCCTCTGAACAGGTGGTATGCCACTGAGTAGAGCTGGAGTTTCTTTAACCGGGCAGCATATGGCATCTGTTTGAGCCCTTTGATCCTCTTGGTGAGGTACTTTTGGGGTCTTTCCAGTTGCTGCAGGTGTCTGGTAAGGTACATCCTAAAAGGGGCATTGTACTCAATTATGGGCCTGATGAGGGATGAGTAAAGAGGCACGATGACCTCCCCTGATCTAGATGTGAATCCCTTCATGATTAGGTGGGCTATATAAAATGTTTTTCTAACCACTTTGGCCACGTGGTTGTCAAATGAGAGATTGCTATCAACTTGGGTCCCCAGGTCCCTAATTACTTCCTCTGTACTTAATGTATTACCACCTATGTGGTAATTTGTGGGCACTTTGTTTTGCCAAAGGGATGACTATACACTTTTGGCATTTAGCTTGAGGCCATGGCTCTGGCACCAGTTGTCTGTTTCTATGAGGCCCTTTTGGAGGATGCTTGTGTCGGCTGGAAAGTCGATTATGGTGCCCAGTTTGCAGTCATCTGTGAACTTGGTCAGCCACAGTCCTTCCGTGTTGGCCTGTACCTCTGAGAAATATATACCGAACAAGAGAGGTCCCAGGACTGAGCCTTGTGGGACACAACTTGTAACTGGTTTGGAGTCTGACATGGCTCCAGCAATTCTAACCATGTGGGTTCTGTCCTTGAGCCAGTTTGCAATCCATCTAGTGACATAGGGGTTTATATTTAAGCTGGTGAGCTTATCTATAATGCCCGAGTGGGGTATTGTATCGAAGGCTTTTGCGAGGTCCAGGTAGGCTGTGTGGACCACCTTCCCCTCGTCAATGGCCTTGGTGACTGTTTCAAAGAAATCAACCAGGTTTAAGAGGCAGGATCTGCCCTTAACAAAGCCAAACTGGGTAGGATCCAGTGTCTGTAGGTCCCCAATATCTTTATTTATGAGGTCCATGATGATCCTTTCCATAGCTTTGCAGACCAAGCTAGTCAGGCTTATGTATCAGTATGTTGCAGGGTGCTGTTTTTCAATGTGAGGTTGCAGAACTTAGGCAGAGGATAATTTTCTTGTTTTTTTTTTCATTTTATGTAAATTAACCCCAGAACTGTAAATGTAGAGATTGGGTGTGCGGATCCAGAGCCCCCACATTTGGGAGACATGGGGGACCCTATACAAAAACAATTCTACTGTAGTTTATTGCATGTTTCTGCAGTGAAATTTCTTCAAATGATGATGTCACTATTTTAAAGATCTCAGTTACGATGTTGTGCATCTTATCTAAGGGAGGCACAATGTTGCATTACAGCAACAGCATACAAGCTCAGAGGAAATGATAAGAGACTTAAGTTACAGACTGTTTAGCAAGAAAGATTAATTAAGATACTCCACATCATTCTATGAACAAGAATACCATTCCTCCTTCTGATTTTGAGGCTCAACTACCGGATGTCTCCTTTACAACAACCTGGTATTGGCTTTCCCAGGGAGGCTAAGGAACATGATGCCATTGTAAATGGAACAGTTTACCATCCCCTTATGGAAAGTGGAACCAGCAATCCAGTTTAAAATTCCTGAGCAGTCCTTAAACTGTTTACTCTTGTACTAATAAAGATTTTTTACATCCTATCAGACTTTGCTGATACCCCTGTCATGCATGTGTTTGTTCTGCTCTCTCATTGTCTTCTTTCTGTAGGACTATGCATGTTAAGGTGTTTTACTCTGTCTTACAAGTTTCTCTTGCATACTGCATACCCTATCAGTCTTCTTCCATTAAAATGTCTCATTGCAGACTACATCCTTAAAGTGATGTGATCTCTGGAACTGCATACAGTAATCCAGATGGAGTCCTATCACTGTCAGTATGGAACAGACAATAATGTGTTGTTTTCTGCAGGTGGTACCTTTTCATCTGCATCTCATTTTACCAGCCTTCCTTGCTACATTATTACTGAGCTCGTTTGCTCTTAGGCCATCTAATATGATTACTTCTAGATCCTTTTTATTACCTTGTTCTTCCTCGAGATTAAACTTGCAGAGGCATAAACTCCATAGTTTTAGTTTCTCAATACTGAAGTGTTGGATTACTATTTCACAAAATGGGGCAATGCAAGCGTGGTTTCTGTTTTGCACTGGCAGTTAATGAATTCCCTCTGTGTGGACTTTTCTCTCTCCTCCGCAGTTCTGTGACCATGGAGTTAATATATTTAAATGGGTCCCCTTCACATGGTCGACTTTTGACAAAGTGGACTTTCATATGGCCGAGACCATATGATCGACGTTCGAAAAGCCGACCATGGGGAACTGCTATCTCTGTACAGTGCAGAATGGGAAAATTTCCATCTTCCGCACTGTAGTGCGACCTCAGAGTTGGTATATTTAAGTTACGGGGGATGGAGCCCCCCCATGGGATGGTGTCTTGGGGGGCTTGCCCCCCTGCTAACAAAGTGTTCATTGTGTTTTTTTGTGTTTATTTTACATGGTCGGCTTTCTGAACGTCGATCATGTGGTCTCGGCCATATGAAAGTTGACTGTGAAAAGTCGACCATGTAAAGTAGACTCATTTAAATATGTGGGTTATGAAGTATACACAGAGGCTTGTCTCACTGAAAAAATATGCTATCTTTAGATGGTACAGTAAACTGTAGCTCTGACAGTTTTTTCATCTGGTTCAAGTTGCAGGCAGTTTAAAATTGATGAAATATCGTGGAAGGGTTCTTTTTCCTCAGAAAGTTGCTCCTAGTACTTTCCGTCCAGCTGTGTATTCCTTCTGTGAATCATTGTTTGCAATAGTCATAGTTTTGAATGTTTTTGCAATAAAATTAATCTGCCATGTGTATGTGTTAGACCATTCATGTAGTTCTGCCAATTCTTTTATTATTTTCAAAGCCTTCTTGTATATCAAACCCATTGCATACCATTATATTATAAGCTGAAATGAAAACTATTCCTTCTACACCTTCTTCATTGTTGCTAATAAACACCTTCACAAGGACTTGCCCCACTACTTACCCCTGTGGTACTTCACATTTCCAGCTTTTCATACAAATGGACTCTGTTTACTATGATCTTCTTTGTTTAATTGCTTAGCCATTTTTTTTCTTTCCGCCATCACACTGGAACCTATTCCAGCTTTTCATAATTTGTTTACTAACCTGTTGTGTATTACTGTGTCATATACCTTGCTGACATCTGAGCATGGTAGATCCACAACCTCTTTATAATCTCATATCCTAGATAACAATCAAAGGATTCAATTACATTTGACCAGCATGGCTTTCAGAGTTATTTCTATGACATATTATCTGAAGTCAAACTTACAAGACAGTTGTTTTCTGTCTTGTTCTGTCTCCGGCAGTTGTGAAGGGGAGTGAAATCTGCCTTCTTTCAGTTATCAGAAAGCTTACTTTCCCCTCACATGATTTGTTTAAAAGATTACTTTGAGATTTATTGGAAAATTCTATTGTAAATCCCTGCAATTCCTACTATCTTCAAGTATGTAGCTTTTGAACTCCTGTTAGCACTATTTTATGTAAAAATGTTGGGCAGGATTCACAAAGCCTCCGTGTAAGAGTTACAAGGCTTACATGGAGGCTGCAGTTAAACGGTGTGATGTCAGCATTCCATGCATATTCATGAGGGCATGCTGACTCACACCCAAGGCTAACACGGTCCATGTAAGAAAGTAGGGGGTGTGTCCGTAGGGCGAGCCCTGCAAATGGACACGCCCCCAGAAGAGTAACAGTCCCGAAAGTAAACCCCCACGACAGAGTACGTGTAAATGTCAATAAACACAACACGTGCCCCCACAGACTATAAACATAAAATGTAAAAATGAACATGTTATATTTTTTTTTATAAGTTTTAAAGATGTTTGCCCGTGATTGCGCTCGTTTGCGCGGGCGTGTCCGTCGCTTAGCCACAGTTAGCATTCAGTGGAAAAGCATATAAGATCTAAATATGCAAAGTAAGCCAAGAAGCAATAGCATAGCGGTAGAGACATCGGCTGAAGAGGAGGCAGTCATGGTTCGAGCCCCCACAACATCAATTTTTATTTTTAGTGAAATAAGCACAAAACAATTCCCTGACATATATGTACATTTATAAAATTATTTTATGTAAAATGTAATGAAATGGGCCATGTATTATGAAGAAATGTGTGATAATAAAAAAAAAACAAATGTCAGAAGTGCCTATAGCTGAGCTACACTGTAACAAGCTGAGTATATCTGCCCGTAGGTGAGCAGTGGTTTAACAGGTGTAAAATGAGTGCCCGGGGTTGATCAGAGTTCTAACACGCTGAAACTGTGTGCCCGTAGCTGAGCTGAGCGTAATATGCGTGCTGACAGCCAAACGACGCATAAACCAGCGTGACCCGTTTGCGCAGAGCTGCGCACCGCGCCAACAAGCTAACCGACGGGCAACATTGAGAAAGCTGTATCAAAACTGCCTTTACATAGACACACCTCCTAGCCTGTGTAGACAGTCATAAAATATAAAAAGCAATGGCCAGGCTCGAACTCAGGATACCATGCACCATAGTCAAAGTACTGAACCACTAAGCCATGACAGTTGCTCTTAGAAATGCAGTAATAGCATATATATAGAAATGAATGGAAAGAGAAGCATGACAAAGCAGGTTTTGTGAAGCTGATACATTTCCAAAATGGCCAATCACAGATAAGTGTGGGGAAAAACGGCATATATAAGCCCCATAGGTGGGAATACACAGCATAACTGATTGTGGAACCGATTTGCAGTCAGGATGGCAGGTGTAGGAGAGGTTAGTTGCTTCCGAGCACAGAGGTGGGGCATTGAGGAGTCCAAATATATGGTTTGGCTCCTCGTCCACGATCATGAGGCCCAACTCATGCAGGGCCAGGTCCTGTGGGGAGCATACAAGGCTGAGGCATGGGACCGGTTGGCACATGATCTCACCAGTGCCACAGGAATACGAAGGACTGGTGAACAGGCCCATCACTACCATGTGGACCTGAAGCGATGGAAGCAGGACCAACTGAACTGTAAGATCCAGGAGGCCCAGCAAATGCCCAACGCCCCACTACTGAGAAAGTTACATGTAATTATTTATGTAGAAGGTTAACCTAGCTGATATTATGGAGATGTGTATTCCAATATTACTTCATTTATATTACAGCTGCAGGTGTCCGTTCCGCGAATCGTTGAGCCTATGCCGATAGGCTTGTGCGGTTGCGCCACCAGGCAGGTTAGTAATCCTCTCCCTGTAACTGTTAAAAAATATGAGTATGACAGCTTGCAAAAGAGTGCAGTGTAGTCACCTATTAATATAAAGTGCAAGTAACAGTGTAAGAGAGATTCTGCTAGTACTGTGTGATTACATAAGTGTGATGCAGCCTGTAATTCAAAATAAAAATGAAACAAGTCTGAAATAAAGATGTTCCACCTGTAATATAATAGTACATAACCTGCAGCAGGCTGAAAATTACAGCTACAGAAGCTGAGTAAAACACATGTGTGAAATATATCCCCGTTTAAATTCTGAAACATGACACAAGTGAGACTGTTGGAAAGGATTGTTATAACCAAGTAAAACATGTCAATAAAGCCTAGAATTAAGTAACATCCTGAATTGTAAAAATAAAACAAGTGAGAGTGTGAGAAAGATGTATGAATCCACCAATAAAGTTGTAATAACTCCTGAGTAAAGTATACTGCAGTTAGTACAGAATGAAATGAATGTGACAGGCACAACCAAACAGCGAAATGTGTGGAATAAAGTACTGAAGCTGGAATGTGTGTCCCACAATTTGGATATGTTGCTGTCAGTTTGCAATATGCAGATAGTATGGTTGTATGAAATACCAAACATCCACAGTTGTCTAGAGCCATATAAAGCAAATGTAGCAGGATGCTGTAGCTGAACAGAGCCAGATATGAATGTGTATGAATAAAAATGAAATGTATATTAATGTAGCAGTAACATTCCTATCACCAACATGCATAAGTTTACACATAGGAAACTTTAGTCAGACCTGTAGTGTGTATATATCTGCAGCTAGTAGAAATGTATAGCATATGTATAGGTATTTGAAGTTGTTAATGAAATATTTCTTCACCCTACCTTATAACCACAAATAATCCATTCCACATGAAATGGGTATGTGTATTCACAATTAACTCCCCTGGACATTTGTCCTTTTGGTTCATACATATTTGCTTGTACGTTGATGCATGTGCCCTGTTCATACATCCAAACCTGATGGCCTGTTGCCATCAATCAACTCTGCATGTTGTTGGATTGTGTATTGTTGTTCAAATTATGCATGTATTATGCTTGCTGTTCAATGGCTTGAATGTATGGGTGTTTGGTTAATGGGAATACTAATGCATGCTGTTACAACTAATTGTGAATGGTATTGCACGTTACTAACCTAAACTGTCATTAAATAATGCAAAACATAGGACGACAGGGAAGGCGGGTTCCAGCGGACCCACCTCTCCCACCTCACCTGGCGAATGCACCTGTCAGTAGTGCCCAGGCCGGACCCTCCTGCAGTGGCCCTGTGCCACCTGTGGGTGGAAGCACTGCAGGGGATGGGGCTCGCCCCCCCTCTGCAAGCGTGGCCGGAGGAGAACATCCACTCATCCTCCGTAGTGTCTGGACTGTGGTGCGTAGGGAGATCAGGCACGCTGTGCTTGGGCCCCTACTCCAGCTTGAGGCACGGGTGGCACAACTCATGGGCGTGCCTGCTGCCTATCCTACACAGCCCCCAGCACAGCCCCATCCTGGGCAGTGAAGGCACAGTGGCAGCTGCCCATGGGTGGGGATCTCAGTTCCACTGTTGCCATCTGTGGGCTCATGGGCTCGAGATATCCAAACATCCATCCCCGTCAATTGTGTAACCCCCCCACATGTGTCATACACCACCCCTGTATGCATCTTGTTTGTCTTGTCTGTTAACCTCCCCTACCTACCTCCCCAGCTATACTGACTTCATGTACCTGACATACCACTCTCACCTGAAAAAAAAAAAAAAGGGCACTCTGTACCCACAAAAAAATTACGCCCCATACATAGCTGTCCATTTTGCACACATGTCTGCTGAACATGTAAACTGTCAATTACAATTGGCTGTACAACAAATATTGTTGTCCTCACACCTCTCTCAGGGGTGGAAGGTTTCAAATTTCACACCAAATTACAAACATATGCACAGCTGTTGCTGACGAAGAAATGGGCAGCTATGGGCCTTTCCTACATCCCTCCTGCAAAACCCGAGCTTGTTTTCCTACTGTCCTACCCTCTTTGTGCCCCCTTTTTCACCACTTTCCTATCTCCCCATTTTCTTTTCTTTAAAAGAAAATAGCGCGGGTGTGCACGAGTGTAAGCACTTTTAAGCAGTAGTAAGTGGGTCTTGCGCTGTGCGCTTTAGCGTGTGTGCGTGAAGCTAAGCGGCAGTGCGCATGCGTGAGCTCCGTGCAAACCAGCGCTAACCCGCTTACAACTGCTTAAAAGTGCCTTAGTCACTCTGAATGACAAGGCCTGTAGTTTTCTCAGCAGCAAAATAAAATACCTCTGTCAGTCTCGAACCCAGGTCCTTGGAAACACTAGTCTGCATGACTTACCACTAAGCCATGACTGCTATACAAGAACATTGTGCTGAAAGAAATATATCATAAAATAGTAGGAATTAATGTAAAGGGAATATAGCATGTCATGTATATTTACTGTCAAATCTAGTGGATTTGTAAAATAAAACCAAAAGCGGGAAATGCAACCAAACTGAAACTGAGTCAAAAGGCAACCATGAAACAAAGCAATCGCCACCAGGAAGTCAGCCAAAGCTCTTTATTCCAAAACCAAGCAGACAAGGCTGTCACCATCCACGAAAAAACATGTTTTTTCGTGGCTGGTGACAGCCTTGGATTTATAAAATAGTAGTGTGTGTGATGAGAAACAGCCATGCTAGTTGGTAGCTAGTAGGTAATAATGTCACAGTAGCATTTGGCAAGCCACACATATACTCAGAGCAGGATAAACACTGCCATAGTTGAATAGTTAAGAGCCCAGACATAGCAACTGTGACTGAGTTACAGGGATGTCCCTGATGTGAAAACAAATGTCAACTGTACCCCACTGACTCCCTGTGAAATGTACTAACAGTAGGCAGAAAGGTGTTACAACACATGCAATGGTATCTATGAATTACTGAAAGTATGCACCACTTGCACGTCACAAATGGTGTAGTAATACATATGCTCGAAATAACCCACAGTCACAACTGCTGAATATCAGAATATTTCATTGGAGTATCCCACTAATATGTACCGTTCCATGAGGCTGATAAAAGATGCACCTGAGAGTATCTGAGGCCTGCTGAGCAGCATGATCAAATACCTTTGTAAGTGTCAAGGCCCACACCATGGCCAGACCACCCTACCACAACAAACACATAGGGAATTGCTGTCCAAACATATTTAGCAAGCATTACAAGCTGTGAATGTAAATGGAAAATAGGAAAGTCATAGCAACACATTACAGGAAAGACACCTAGCAGGCATACAAGGAGTGAATGCAAAGGGCAAATATTGAAGCCATAGCAACAGATTGCAAGAGCCACTGCTATATACCAGTTACACCACAATCCCCACAGGAAAGCACACACACCCATATACACAGTATTAATAGTTGTAGGTGTCAGTGTACATACACACGGAGAAGAGGACACTGGAGGAAGGAATACTCAGCTTACAGAACAACATGCATTGCAGTGTCTACAACACAGCCTGAAATATGAGAGACATACCAACCCTTACACTCACAGAACAGGGTCCACAGCAAGCCAGCATGGTCCCCACCCTGATAATCTGAAAGGGCTATGCCTACCTAACAGACCTTTTTATAGCACTGTCCTGAAATCACAGTGAGAACTGCAGTCACTACACAACAGGCTGCATGCAATTAGTAAATGCTGGCTAACAGTTGGTGCAGAGGCCATCACATGGACATGTGCAGACACCTACAAAAGCATCCTGTACTCCCAGTCCACACATGCAATACTTTCATTGCACCCTCTGGAGGTAGAGAAAGAGAAAGAGAAAGAAAGAAAGAAAGAACAAAATTAAAAAAATCAGTAACAACAAAACAAACAAGCTGACAGCAGGCCAAGTAACTGCAAGCCTACGCAAACAGCTGCAATAAACACAGGTAATGTAAAGTACTAATATAATAGTCTACATACTGTGAACCCTCCAGATGTGTTATTGGTCTATATCTATGTATATGAAGATGTGCCTAGGGCCGGGGACATACTGCAACTGTCACTGAAGGCTCTACATACATACGTATGTGAAGGTAGCTATGTGCACATAGCAATGTAGGTTGTAGTGCAATGTACAAGTAGGTTGTGCAGTAATGGATGTTCATCAGTACGTTACTGTGTGTATACATATGTGGAAATAAAAAGGAGTATATATATATATATATATCATGTGTATAATGTATATAAATTTTGGGTTTTTGGGGGGGGTTTTTTTTTAAAGCTTTAGCCAAGTCCAGGTAGGCTGTATGGACTGCTGTGCCTCCAATGGCTCTAGTGACTGTTTTTAAAAGGTCAACCAGGTTCAAAAAGGGAGGATCTGCCCTTTACAAAGCCCTGGGTGGGATCAAGTGTCTGTAAGTCCCCAATGTCTCTGTGTATGAGTTCCATAATGAGTCTTTCCATAGCTTTCAGACCCGGCTGGTTAAGCGGGGCGGTAGTTACCAGGGTCTGTACAGGTGCCTCCTATCTTGACTGGGTCTACTGTTGCTGTATGCCCGTGTCCAGGTACATATGCTGTAGTAAGGCTAGGTTAAATAGCATTTTATGTGGGGTTTTGCTCCTCTTGGGGTTCACGTAGCACGCAACCGGGTACCCCCGGGGCCCATTGATGCTGTGTTTATTGCTTTGCTGAGGGGGGTTCTCAGCTGGACATCTGAGGTGACAGGGAGGTTACATTCAGCTGGGATATGTAATTCCTCTTTTTTGGGGGGAGGGAGGGAGAAATCTGCACTGAACCTGTCTGCCAGAATGTTGGCAATATCTTTTTTAGTGTAGTTTTTTTCACTGTAAACTAACTCTGAACATATCTGAGGGTTTCCCCAGGTGTCTAACATAGCAGAAGAAGGCCTTGTGGTTATCTGTAGTGTCCATAGCGATTTTCCTCTCAAAGTTGGCCTTTTTTGTATGAGAGAATGTAGCTTTCTACTAGTGCTGATCAGAGATGCCTTATCTTTATGGAATTCTGCTCTGTCGTGCACACAGACATATAAGTAACTGTGTCAATGCACCCAAACACATTACCTATGCAGAGTGACTGACAAGACCACAGAGACACAGACTACCTAGAGGTTACCACTGCTGGATATACATAGTTGGGTCACACCCATGACAGTTGTCCAACAACCATGGTAACACCTCCAACATCCACAACCCAAATTACCTATGTCTGTCATCCTTGTCACGCAGTATAGAGCACATGGTGGAGGTACAGGTCCCTACCCACAGATACAATACCCTGGAGTAACCACACAGAATTAAGAAGGGCTCCCCATGAGTAGATGTCAGACATACCCCTGCTGAATGTTATGCAGATAGGTAATATGCCATATGAGTACCCTGTGTAACTGTTTGTGGAGCAGGTACGATCAACACATGTGTCACAAGGGGGGGGAGCATAACAGTATGCTGCTGTAGGCCCAGGGCCAAAAATACTACCTACCTAAGACACAATGCACACCCATAAAACCATTGCAAACCAGATATGTGAGGTGGAATGAGGTGCCAGTGACGGGGTGCATGTTTTTACTGGTGTGATTGCTCACCATGACTGTCTGTCTGTCATGGTAGTTTTTCCTTGGTGTGAGGCCAGAGACAGATATGTGAGGTATTGCGATCAACACATACTCATTGCCATATGTTGTGCTGTGTTACCCTGTATGTACTGTGGTGTAGGTAGGGTTATGGCAAGTAAGAGTAGGGGCATTACCAGTGAAATATGTAACGTGCATTGCAGGTGCAGGGGTTGATAATGTTCCCCATACAGTACCTTGATACAAACCCCAGTGTGAGGTTGTGCATTGGACCTGAACCAGTGTGCTGACTGCTGCAGTATACTAGTCTGTATGGAGTGTGCCAGGTACTGTTGCACAGTTGTTTGAGCACTGATATCTGGTCATTTACATGTGTATCCCCAATAGACAGATGCTATATATGGTGGTTATATCACTACAGTCGAGTATTATGTGTATTATGTGTGCCATAGTTTGCTGACAGATATTGCGACATATTTTCCTTCCCCTTTTTCAGGGCTATGGTTCACCAGCAAACCCTTTTACCCCCGGGGAGGAGGAAGAGATACACCAGACCGGGTGGGATTTCAATACTTTTTTCCGCACCAGCCAGAACCAGCAGGAGAGGGCTGCACTGTGGCAAGACCTGGTCCTTTGGGGTAAATGACATAGGCACACATAACCGGACATATGAGCAGGTACCATCACTGCAGTGATTTAATTAGAAATGCCCCAGTGTGCATCGGATATCCACAGGCACCCTTGCCACAGGTGGTGGGGTGTCTAGACACCCCCCTCACCAGACTGGAGGGACTACTCCTAAGTGTTGTGGCTCCAGCCCAACAGCAACAGCATAAAACATGTGAAATTTGAGGCTGGAGCCCCCCAGCAGCAGGACACGGAGGCAGGTAACATGCCATGTGTATAGTTGACCATTCTGTACACTGTTAGTTTATGCATGGGGAGGTGTGCCCTTTTGTAGCTGTAATCTTGGTAATTATTGTGCAAGAGTGATATTTAAAACAGCAGTAGACCTGTGGAAGCTAACTGTTGCACTACTGAACTGTATCATACCACAGTATCAATGGCACGTTGTGCCCACTGACAATAAATGTCTCATTTCTGCAGGTCCCTCGGGTTAACAGAAAGGCCCTATCCATGCTGGTGAGTTGTAATAACATTACCTTCAATACTTTGATAAAAAGTAATAATGGGTAACTTTATGTGTTTGATTGCAGGTGTGTTTGTGTCTGTGTGTTGATATCTCATATACTGAGGAGTGTGCATGTGGGGGCCCCCATGTGCTGTGTGCATGTGCATGGGGCATGTGCCCTGCATTTTGCAGGGGCATGGGGCATGCCATGTGCACATGTGTGCATGTGCCCAGGGCCCATGGGGCATGTGTGCATGTGTGCAGGGTGTGCATATGTGCATGGGGCATTTCAGTGTACACATTGAAACTGTGTTTCCTGTCTTACTCCCACAGGTTCTGGTGCTTTTTGGTTTTGGCAGCGGGGAACCTGAATCAGCTGTTAAGTGATAATGATGATACCTGTGTAATGGCACAGGGGGCCAGGGTCCTCATTGGTCAGCCAATTGACAGTACACAGCTGTCGACCCCATCAATGTGCACAGTCATCCTGCCAATACACCCTTTGTCACCAATGTCCCTAGGTGATGGACAGGATACAGTGGGCATTGACCAGGTAATGTGGTTTGGTGGCACATGCATCCCCACACAGCCCATGGCCAGGGTCCTGACATGGTACCAAAAGGCAGACATCCGGGGTTTTGGGAGCATCCGGGGGGATGCCCCTGTCAGAGCCCACAGAGGTCTTTAAACCTCAGCTATTTTTTGGGCTGTAATGCAGGCACAGTCACATGGAACGGTACACCAGACAGGGTCTGAGGGAGCTGAGAGCATGTCACACACCCATGAGTGACAGTATGCGTGATGTTGGGGCTGCCATCCGTAATTTCACCAAGGTCATTGACGTTGGGGAACATTAGATCTGTTCCAACCATGTCCATGAGCCAGGGCAATGGGGGGGTTGAGGCATCGACATGGTGTATGCCAGCAACAGCAGCAGCTGGCAGCCATTGCAGACAACAGGCCCGCCCCCAATAGTGCCAGCAGCAGCCCCAGCAATGCTGGGTCTGTGCTGTCATCAGACCCCCCCAGGAGACCATGTGCATGTGGCTCTGGACAGTCCCAACAGGGACCTGTCTCCAGTCACCAACCATCTGCTTCTGATGACAGTACCCAGTCTGGCTTAGTACCTGATACGGTCCGTAGCACCCCTGCCAGGCACGGGTTTGTCCATGGCCACAGACAGTGATCTGTATGACCTGGCAGGTACAGTCTGTGGCTGTCCTCAAACTCCTGTTTATGGCAGCCATGAGGTGGGACTGTGTGCATGAAACAAAATGAAAATTTGATAACACCTAGGGCTACCGCATACACGCACACACTGCATCAACATTGCCCCATCTTGTACTGCTGTCCCTCACCAATACACACACACACAGACATGCAATTGGTTGTATCAGTGGCAGACTCAGGCATACCAAGTACACACCCTGTGCATATGATGAAACTGTGCCACCTCCTGCAATCTGTAACATTGGTGCAGGAACAGGTTAACATGGTGCTGATGCACAGGGTGACTACATAGAAGTGTTGTAATAGTATAATGTTGACAACAGTACAGTGTAATGATATCATTGTGGGTATATCCCAGCATGCCTGATGCAGTTACAGTATGTTCATTGTATTGTTTTGTACACCCATAGTAATTACCATAGTGTACTGTCTGCACATCTTTGCATATGGGTGGTGAGGCTGTCAAGAGATGGCACCTACATAGGTAGCACAGGGGATACAAAAATGTACATATTGATACTCAATGAGGGCATGTCAACTGAGTTGCATGCTGTCCACACTGACTCTGCAATGAGGATGTTTGAGGATGTTGATATCTGTGCAGTAAAAACAAAAGGTTCAAGACTCACAAGAGCACACTAGCACTACAAGGTCACACCTCATACCATGCATGACAGCACCAAAACACAGAACTAACTATGACAGGAGGGAGAGTCTCCATACATGTCAAGGATACTGTGGTGCCAGGACAGGTAGCATACATCATACTAAGTCTGGAACTGCTGAGTGAGGGCTCAGTGTCTGTTATTTGAAATGTGTATTATTACAGGTATGAGCACTTGGGTATCAGGCCAGTTATTCAACATTACGAAGGTACATGGTCTACACACTTGTGGGGGGGGGGCTGGACCCAGCCTGTCTGACCTATGAATGTCTGGGTACAGGCTTATAGTGCCTGCATATATGCACTGTTACCTACTGGAAGTCATACACCTTGTTTGTTGTAGCATAGTCTACATACAGGCCTGCTGACTGTAGCTTTGTTTGTATGCATGTTTGCTTGTTATGTTCCTGAAACACTGATTCCACCTGCAGTGAGATTTACAGTGCCTCTGGGGATCCCTAGTGACATCTGTTTTTACTGTACTGATGTCCATGTCTCACTTGACAGAACGTCACTGTTTGTCCTGTTTGCTTTGGGGTTGCCTGTAACACATTGCATATGACTTACCCCCATTTGCTCAAGACAGCATTCATATATGCCAGCACTAACAAATCAGGAGCACTACACCCTAAATTTCACCTTGAGTACCTTGTTCCCCATTGGCCCTATGTGTTTTAATTAGTATGGGTTTTACAATGCTATGGTAGCATGTGCAAAGGTCACCTGTCAATCTACTCTCTGGTCCAGTTGGTGAATCTGTGAGTCATGTGGCAATGTTACAGCTGCCTCATGTACACAACAACCCTCCCTTCCCATACACTTACAACACATGTGAGAGATGCAACCACATAGCCAAACTGGGGCTAAGCTCTCTAACTCAGTCCCATCCCTGTCAGGTGGGGGGGATACTACAGTGAATACAGTACCAGTCTCACATAGACCTGCAACCCCAAATCCAAAACAGAAACACACAGGAAATTTTTGGACTCTCAGAATAGCACCTGCCTGAGCAGCTGACACCTGCAAAGCAGACACAAAGAAGCCAGAGCAGAGCACTGCAACACATAGCTCACAAAGCCTGTGTGCCAAACAGTCACAGGCCATGGCTTGACAACACCCCTTTACATTTTAAATAGGTCCCTTTATTGTCAGGTACACTGAGGTCCTGCTCACCAGGCTGAACAAGGTGAAGGTCATGCTGAGATGCCCAGGGCACTATGATCCACCACAAAAAAAGCATACAGGTCCCCCAAGGCATGTAGAAATATGACTTCATTGTCTGTGCCAGTGTGTATGCCCTTTGACCCTCCCGGGACTACATGTTAGGGGACATAGGGGGGCTCTCTGAGTTTGGGGCACAGGCTGGTATGACCCTGACCTTGAGTAGCATCTTACCCTCACCAAGAATGCTGCCACAATATGTAGACAGGATGATCAGTTTCTACAATTTATGTTTGGGGACATTCAAAGGGGATCCAATGCCTGTCAGGGGGGATTACATGCTGGACAAGCCACATTGCTTTGCTAGGGACAGCTTGCACCTGTCACCCATGGGGTTGTATATTGGCAGAGGCTCTTTCTACACACATAGTGCCTTTGTATACAAAGCTGACATTACATACCCACCTACACAGTTATCACACGGATAGGGGCAATAGTAATGCTACTCAACAGCAGCAGTGTAAACCTCAAGATGCATGCATTGGAAACTGTCCTTAGCATGGGGTACAGCAATATCCATGCAGTAACAGACTCCCGGTACAAGGCTCCCAGGTGCACACCAACTGCCAGGTCATACCCATACCCCCGGGGCCCCCCCCCCAAAAAAAACCCGAAAAAAAAACATAAACACCCCCCCGGTTGGGGAAAAAAAAACCCCCTTTCCCCAAAAAAGTGGGGCTCCCTTTTTTTGCCCACCCCCACCCAACCCCCCCTTGGCCTTCCTGACAACACTGGGAATATGACGGTCTGTACAAACACCATTGTATGGGTGAACTGCAACTACCCAAACATAGAGTGTGAGCATTACTCTAGCTCCAAGACCCTATCTGAAGGGTTCCTAGCATTCATTCCCTGCATTGCTATGGAACAACTTGTTACCACTCAACCCAAAAAGTGACAACATTTCACCTGTTCATCACCAACATGTGGACTATATGCTCCAGACCAGTCGTGTATCCCTCAGTGGTGGGATGACACCATCTACAACTCACACTGTATGTTCACATACCACATGCAGCCCCTGCACAGAACACCACAGTCATACAGTTTTCTAATGCATATTCCATGTATTCACATGAGGCAGGCTTTGGACATGGGAACTATTGAAGTTCACAGGTACATATGTGTGGTGGACAACATAAAAGTTGTTGCATTTTGGGAAAAACAAATTTGGGGGCAAAACCCACAAATTTAAAAAAACCAACCCTTTTTAGGTTCAAAATAAATAGTTTTGCATTTTGGAAAAAAACATAGGAGGGGTTTTGCTTACTAGGTTTCCCCTCTGTTTAAGGGGGGAATATCAGTGTTTGACAGTGGGAAAGACATTTTTTAATATTGCAAAAACATTTTTTTTTACACAATTCACACACTTCCCCCCAACAACCCAAAACATTGAAATTAAACCCCCTAAAATTTGAAAATTTGGAAAAACGGGAGGGGCTTTTGCTTACTAGGTTTCTTTCTCCTCGTTTAAGGGGTTTCACATGTTTGACAGTTGGGGGAAAATTCACATGGTTTTTTTAAAAATTCCAAAAACATTTCCACATAATTGCAATACCCCCCCCAAAAATTAAAACATGAGACGCAGGCAAACCCCCATCTTTTTTTTGGGAGCGGGGGCCCTTTTGATTATGGGGGCTTTCTTTTTCCTGTTAATGGGGTTTCACATGTGTTTGACAGTGGGAAAGACATTTTTGTTGACATTCCAAAAAAACTTTCTTAAAATAATTGAACACTTAAACCATAGCAGCGGATTCAAATTTCCCCTTTGTTTGACATTGTAAAGGTGCGACCCTATTAAATTAGGGTATAATTTGTCTTCATAGTAAGGGGGACATATTATGATAAATTGCACGACTTCCTCGTACGGGAGGCAAATGCAAATTCACGGAATGGGCCCCTGTATTAGGAAGCCAAATCACTTAAGCCTTTGTTTCCCCGGGGAAAGCCAGTATTTTCCCCCCCATATGTTTTGTCAAAGCAAGTTCTTTCTCATAACTGTTTGTGGGTTTTATTGATGTTTTCCATTCCCTTAAAAATTTGTCTGTGGAAATTTTCATTGATGGGCCCGATTTCTTTTTTTGTTGAATTTTCCCGTGTCACTGGGGAGATTTTGTATTTTGGGGGGTTCCTGTGTTAAACCCTCAAAAACCAGTTTTGGCCTGCTGAACGTCATCCCAAGTGTGGAGCATGCCCAGTTAATTTCCTTATGGTTTTAAACTGTGGCACCACTTGTCTGTTTCTATGTGTGCCTTTTGTGGGTTGCTTGTGTCAGCTGGAGGGTCCGATATGGTGGGCAGTTAGTAGTCTTCTGCGAACCTCTTCAGACAGAGTCCTTCTATGTTGGCCTGTACCTATGTGACATATATAGCATACAAGAGAGGTCCCAGGACCATGCCTTGTGGGATGCCAGTTGTACCTGGTTTGCAGTCTGACATGGCTGCAGCATGTCTGACCAGGTCAGTTCTGTCCTTTAGCTGTTTGCAACCCATCTACTTGGATAGGGGTTTATAGTTAGGCTGGTGAGCTTATCTGTACTGACCAACTAGGGTATTTTATGGAAGGGTTTAGCAAGGTCCAGATAGGCTTTGTGATCAACATTCCCCACATCAATGGGCTTGGTGCACGTTTCACATGAGTCATACATGTTTAAGGGGCAGGATCTGCCCTATGAAAGCCACACTGGGTAGAGTCCAATGTCTGTAGGTACCCAATCTTGTTATTCCTGGGATCCATGATCATCCTCTCCATTGCTTTGCCAACCTAGATAGTCAGGGTTGAGGGGTGACAGTTTGCAGTATCCATTCAGGCACCACCTTTGTGGTGAGGGACCACTGTTGCTGTACACTGCTCTTTGGGTACATATCCTGTGGTAAGACTGATAGTGCACAGTAGTGCTATTTGGTGTTTCATTCTTCTTACAGTACTTGTTGGACACAACCTAGGACACCATCTGGTACCATTGATGCTGTGTGGTGTGCTTTGTAGATGCTGGCTGTTACCTCAGCATCTGCAATGTCAGGGGGCCAGCACTCTGCTGGGATAGATATTAGGCAGTAAGGTGCTGGTGGGGAGTTTGCAAAGAATCTGTTAGGTTGGATGTTGGCAATGTGTGTGGGTTTGGTGTATTGTTTGTGATATTTGAGTACTGCAGAGCATATCTGTGGATTATCACCCTGGTTCCTACCATCAGGTAGGACAGCTGTGTGATAATCCTTTGTGTCCTGCACAATTTGTATTGTCATAGGTTCATAGGTTCATACTAGGCTATCTGCCCTGGCCATGTTTGAGCATGGACAGACTGTGTGTCAGTTTTGACACCCCTTGCAATGTGCATATTATGCCCATTTAGGGTTTACTTTACTAGATGTGACACAGGGATGGTCCCCAGTGTAAACCTACTATCTCCCATGCACTTCACCAGATTTCTTTTGTTGAGTATGAGTTTGGAGCTCAGCCTATCATGGACTGGGATTCTGTTCCTGAGTGTAAGGTGCCACTGGGTTATGGATCTGTCCCTCCAGCACATCCTATTTATCTATGTGTGGAGGCTCAGATATCTCACTGTGGTGTCTCTGCTGGATTTGGGGTTTCTGCAGTGGAGCATGTCCATTCATTCTGGATTGGACATGGCCTTGTACATCAGGCATACATCACCTCTGACTGGGCAGTATGCTTGTGAATTGGGCTGTGGTTTCTTCAGCCAGGCTGCAGATGTCAAATGTTTGGACCCTTTATCCTGTTGGTGAGGTACATTTGGGTTCTTTCTAACTGCTGCAGGTGTAAGGTAAGGTACATCCGAACTGGGGCATTGTTGTCACGTATGGGCCTGATAAGGGAAGAGTATGGGGGCACAGTGACCCTCTCTTGATCTACATGTGCATCCTTTCATATTAAGGTGGGGAATATAGCAGGTCTTCCTGGCCACCTTGGCAATGTGAGTGTCACATGACAGGTTACCGTCCACTTGTGTCCCTAGGTCCCTGATTACTTCTTCCATACATAATGGATTTCCACCTATGTCATACTTTGTGTGTGCCTTGTTTGGTATTTGTTGAGACATTCATACTCTGCAGTGTCTTCAGGAAGGCTGGCTGGGGTTCCTGGGTTTGTGAGTGTGGTCTGTCGCAGGCTGCAAACAGGGACGCAGTTTGAGCCACTGTTAATTGCCCGTGGATAGTCCATGCTGCTTCTTGCTGTGGTACCAACCTGGGGGTGTGGTTATCCTTGACAATTACTGATAGCCACACTCCTATTGTAGTATGTTCCATGTTTTGGAGCTGTAGAGCATGGTATGAGGCATAACCTGGTAGTATTAGGGTGCTCTTCTGGGCCTTGACCCAGGTTTCTGTTACAGAACAGATATTACCATTCTCCATTCTGTGGTGGGTTTGGTCTGCATGTACCTTGCAGGTTAGACTTCTGGCGTTGGGCAGCATTACGTCCAGGTTGTTATCCCTTGTGCTACCTATGGTGGTGGGTTTGTGTTTCCAGCCTTACCTATTCAAAGCACAGTGGGGGTGACAACAGCCTTTGCCAGTATCTCCACAGCCAGGTGTGCTGGGTGCATGCTATACCTAGCAGGTGGGGCATCATGTCTTGCTCAGCATGTCATCCCAGGCTGTCAGCCATTTGTTCCCCCTTGCTAACAGCAATACTTCAGCCAATTATTGTACTTGATCTTGTTGTCTTCATAGTATAGCATCATGCTTGGTGAGGGTGAGATGTTAGGCAGGGTCTTCATGTTTGCATATACTAGATGGTGTTACATTGCTTAACATATGGCAATCATGCCTCAGGTGGTGCTGCAGGGCTGCCTCTGTCGGATGCACATACTACACTCCCTGTACATGTTTGAGAGCAGGTTGTGTCATGTTAGGAGTCCCTGTTACTATATGAGTGAGTCAGAGAGGGGTATCATTCCCAGGGTTCCTACTGAGCCAGTGTATGTGCTATGCATTGCCTCTTTGCCAAGGCCAGGGCATACTGGGCACGCCTCCTTCTGCCTACGGGGGCAGGCTCAGGTTGTTCCTCATCCGAGTCACGCTCTGCCTGTGATGGCCTTGGCAATGGTGGGGGGCTGTTTGTCCCAGCCCTATGCTGGTCCTGCTGCAGCTGTTTTCGCAGAATCATATTATGTAGTATAGCACATACCATGACAATTTGGGTACATGTAGTTGGTGAGTACTGCAAGGCTCCACCAGATGTGTCCAGGCACTGTAACTGTAACTTGAGCAGCCCAAACACACGCTCTATTACATTTCGTGTTTGTGAGTGTGCCTCATTATGGCGTTCTTGTTCAGGTGTGTGTGCGTTTCTGATGGGTGTCATCAGCCACAGCTCCAGTGCATATCCAGCATCTCCCACTAGGTGACCATGTGGGATGTCCCCATTGGCAAATGTCTGGTACAGCTGCATCAAATGCCAGATATGGGAATCATGGTAGCTCCCAGGGCAGCCAGCACACACATTCATTATTATGCCCTGGGCATCACACATGACCTGGCAGTTGATGGAGGGGAAGCCCTTGCAGTTAATGTAGGCCCTACACCGCTCACCGGCTGGTGCTTTGATGCGTATGTGCATGCAGTCTATTGCACCCACTACCTCAGGGTATTCCGCTATTTGATGGAAGAGATGCATATTGCTGGCCAATATCTCATGGGAATTGGGAAATATACATGCTCACCGACATGTGCTGACATGGCATCCAGGAACTGGTGCAGTACCCTGGAGGCTGATGCCTGTGATATCCCCATCTTATCACCAGTTGTTCTCTGGAAGGTACCTGTTGCTAGTTTTCTTAGGCCAACACATACCTTGGTTTCCACTGGGATGGGTTCCCCTCTGTTGGTTCTGTGTGTGAGGCGTGGCCTGCACAACTCAACAATTTGCTGCAGGAGGTCTCTGTCCACTCTATAGCGCTCCACTATCTCCAGCTCATGTAACCCCTGGTAGGTGACCCTGGGCCTGTACAATCTTCTCCGTCTCCTCACTGTGGGTTGTCTGGCAGCATTTGCATTGTCACCACCCTCAGCAAGTCTCCTATGTCTCCTTTATAACAGCTATGGCAGCCCCTAGCATGTTTGGTCTGAGTGCAGCTTTTTCAGTTTTCACTTCTACTAGCTTACTCTTGTCTTGCAGTGTCTCTTGAGAGAAACATACTGCAATGCGGTTTGCAGTGTTTTAATTGCTGGGCTGGGCTAGTATTCTGCCTGTGTAATTGCCTGCTAAATGTTTTCACCTGCTAGCTCTACCAGTATTCCCTGCTAGCTTCCTATTATTTATTCTGCTTCCTTTTTCCTCTCTGTTTCCTCAGGGGGGAGCAGCGTGCATACCAGCGGAAACACGTTCACAGTGGCTACCACGCGCGCACACATGCTTACATGGACTAGACTCTGCTTATTCGGGTTAAAACGCACGCACACCAGTGCAAACAGGTTTAAATATCTTTACACAGGGTCCTACATGCTTACTCTGCCTTACACGCGCGCACTCTGTCTTACTTGTGCCTCCCAGCGTGCACATGCGCGCATGCACGCACAGCAAGAAACTTTGGTATTGGCCACAGTGTACACCTTCCATTTCTTGACTTTCCCACGCTTATCTGTTGACACTCCTCTTTCTATGCTGTGTAATTGACATCTTTCACATACCACTTTGCTCCAATGAGCTTGATTTCTTCCTGACATTCCCCCCTGTGATGTCACCTATCTCCTACTCTGTTACTCCCCCTTATCTAACTCTTACACTACACGGAATGTGCTCATTTGCTATGTGACAGTGTGATTCACTATCCTACCACTCATTTACATAGGATTGCCTACTAATGCTTAGTTACGTGTCTTACACTCAGCTTCCCCCCTTAGCAACCACTAAACAGTGGCCATGTTGTTTTCGGTCTGCTAGTCCCTGCATTGCAAATCCATGCATTGCATAAAACCCACATTTGTGGGTTTCAAACCTTTATTTTTATGTCTTATATAGCGCAGCCCATTTGCGCGGGGCTGCGCTGCGTTTAAACATCGCCGATCGCTGAAAAAAATTTATTTTATTTCATGTTTGCATCGGGTTACCATGCCAATGGCCACATATTTGGCCATTGGCATGCTGCCTGCTACATATGCACACTTTATTTGGAGCTGTCATGGCTCCATTGTGTTATTTGCAGTAACGTACTCAGTTGTCAACTGAGAACATTTCTGCACCTAACACGAATCTTACACGGGCTGGTTTCAGCTTCGTGGATCGCTAATCTACTTCATTTGCATGCCTTTCAGCTGCAAGTGAGGTAATTAGCATATCCACGCCCTACCCGTGTAAGAGACGTTTTAGCTGGTCTCTTACACGGGATTTCGGGCTGTTCCTGGATCGCGATGGCTGCATGGAGTCTTACACGACTCTTAGACTCCGTGCAAGCCATCGTGAATCCGGCCCATTGAGACTGACCCTATTAACTCAAGCTCTTCTACTTGCTAGACTCAGTAAGGATTCTTTATTTTCCCTTACTGATACAGAGTTTAGGTCTTCTTGATAGCTAAGCTATTTTATTAATCTTCATTCATTCAGTTAATAATTTTTTTGAAGTCTTCTTTGTTGTATTCAGGGTCATGAAGATAGATGACCATGTCCTGGAAAGCTGCATAAGTCATAATGCAGGGAACCAATCTTGGATGAGATTTCAGTTCACTGCAGATGGGAGAACACACACATACACACACACACACACACACACACACACACACACACACACACACACACACACACACACACACTAAGAGAGACACAGACACACACACACCTGTTGGCAATTTCCAGAGATAGAAGTTCATTTTTGGCATGTATGTTTTGGAGGAGGAAGAAATTGTAGAATGAGACACAAACCTATGCCAACACAAAGAAGGCATGCACACTCTGTACAGAAGATAACCTCCCTTGGAACCAAATGAGAAAAACAAGTTGTGTGAGGCAGTATCACTCAAGAATGCACTACTGTGCCACTCCCTTATTAATTCTAGCACAAGAAATTTGGGCAAAAAAACAAAAGTAATAGTGGACAGAGGCTCAAAAACAGGGTTACATTTTAATTATAGCTCTTGTAAATTTGGAAAGTTGCTAGAATGACAAGTTTTGCAATATCATGCATACTCTGAAGGCTACAAAGTCTGAAACTCAAATGCATGTCATTATTTAGTGTCTGTAATTCTCAGTCAGTTTTCAGAAAACCATGGACTTTATGAGAAATGGGCCAAACATATGAGACAAAAATCTGGAGATTCTGCAAAAATCTGGACAGTTGAGAGCTGTGGATTTATTTGTATGGGAATAAAGAGACTATCTTTTATCCTGAAAAATAAGATCTCAGAATTTTGAAGTACATGCTGTGTAACTTTCTTCTGGACACTTAACAAAAATAAAAGGTCTTTAGAAGAGATGTATTCTTTTCCTCAATGAAAGTGCCTTAAGAATGTATAGCTTTTACTCGTAGTACTGATTTGTAGTGTCAGTATGAAGTAATATGGATAGTACAGTCACTTTCATGAGCCTAAAGCTTTTAATTTACTCCATCAGGATATGGACTGCAGTATCACACACACACACACACACACACACACACACACACACACACACACACACACACACACACACACACACACACACACACAAATAAAAACATGTATAAAACAACAAAATATATAACATATCACTAAGGTGTAGGTAACTGCAAAAGCTTGAAACTTTTTCAGCTTTAAATTGCTTGAACTTATGAACATAGCAACATGTACCATGTGCTTTAGAAAATAATACGATTAATAAAAAAAAAATTGGAACATTTTGGGAGCATGCCTTACTGATCCGGTAGTTGATTTTCTTCCACAGTTGACTATACTGTAAAGAAATATTACTTCCTTTTGAACGGCAATCTGTCTGAAACTCATGAACTAAACCCTAACTTTGAAAAAAAAATACATATGGTCATTGATACTCTGAACACATCTGTGTGCTGTCAAGAGGTCAGTTTTTATGATTCAGTGCCAGAACAAACTGTAAAAGCAGTGCCAGGAAAGTTGAAAGCATTTTTTTTACTGTAGGTTCAAGGGATTTGAAATGATGCAATTTCTATGCAAAACATTGTTGGTTCTACCCAGTTCTGCTTTTCTAACAAATGAAAATTAAAGTTACATAACTGATTTAAGGTCACACACTTTTATTGAGCTCTGTGGAATCCGAGCAAATGACTATTAGAAGACAGATATATCAAGAATCATTTATAGTTTTGTTTTATTCCTTAATGTGACAGAATTTATCAAATACTTTATAGTTTTTGTCTATAACAGTAACTGTAATAGTTATTGGAAAAAATATTTACCCTGGGATTCAATAAACTCCATGTAGGCTCTGTGCAAAGCATACACAGAATTTACATGTTTGAGCAGTGGTGTGAGGCGAGCGGTAGCATGCAATGTGGCCCGTCTAAGCCAGGTTTCGTAGCTGGTAACAGTGTTGCGAGGAAACTGCGTAAGCAAAAGCAAATATCAATTCTGTGTAAGGCAGAGCAGCTACTATCCATAAATTTGTGTGGGATGCCACAATGATCACCAGGACTTCACAGATACCTGTCAATGTGTTAGTGCAACACATCTGCACAGAGGCCAACATAATAAGGGGACAAATAACCAGAAACAGGGACATATTAGACATAGATGTTGCATAGAAATATGTTACAATGAAATAGGTTGTACAGTAGCATGAACTATCTGAAGAGCATGAAGTATGAAACTTAAATGTCTGTCATCGGTTTCTGACTTCAATCTGCAATTACATGCCAATGATTTACCAGAAAACCAATATGCTAAGAGGAAAAGATCAGAAATATGAGATAAAAAGTGGACATTCTGCACAAATCAAGACAGCTGAGAGCTATGACCTCAAATGTATATAATATTTACTTACATTGGTCCTGAAATCATCCCATTGATATGGCAGAAAGTCACAAATTTGTTAAGGAAAACATCTGGGCATCCTGGGAATATCTGGACAGTTGAGAGGTATGAATATGAAGTATATGGTGTAAACACAGTACAGGACAATGTACCTACAGTGCAGAGTATTGTGATAGCCCATTCCTGGCATTGTATACTGAAGCTGTGTAAATGATTTGTAGTGGGACATGAACTGCTGTGTTAAAGGAACACCCAGAGGAAGTGTGTGCATTGAAATGGGACACACACATGAATTGTAAGAATCAACTCAGGGAAAGAGGACAGGTGAAACTGCCTAATGTACAGCAGAGGAGGGCATGTCAATGGAAGATAGTTGTAACAGCAACACCATTCACATATCTATAAGGTACAGTAGGGACTGTACAGTGAAAATTTGTTCTATGTGACTGTCACACAAGGTGACATGTCAATGGGGAGAATGTCTGTGTGACATAAGCATCCTTACATGAATGATGCAGAGGGCATTCATCAGGGATTTGACATACAATTGGGGTAGGCTGCATATTGAGAAGCTGTACAAACTGATATGCCTGAATAAGAGTGCACTCTCAGCAGAGGTCTCCAGTGAGGTGTGCACAGGTACATGCTCATGGAAAATATTAAAGAACCAGCCACAGTCATGGACAATATAAGAATAATACCACCAGTAATCCCATGAATCTGACATAACATATGTGATTTACAGTGATAAGAGATGAGTCTGCACACCCACACTTGAACAACTGTGATGATACATCCACACTATTTGAGGGTAGCCATGCACACTATCCTGGCACTGTAGCATCTACTGGAGGTGTTGGGGGGCACTGTTATACCTGTATGTGACAGCATGGACAATATAGGCTAGCTTCCTTGTGTGCATGGCACATATTCACTGTCATGGATGATATACATGCCATTAATGTTGTCAAACACCTATGTCTGTAGTGTGTGCATAAACAGAACAGGTAGCACACATGCATCTGGTGTAACAACTTGATTGGTGTTCTGTACCATCAGACAGTCATGCATATTCCACAGAAAAAATACCTAGGTATGGCCAATAAGCTGTGTGAGTGCTCACCATGACAAAGGTGGTATACTTCAGTTACACATCACTAGAAGATGTGCTGGGAGTACATGAAGTAGGGTGCATTGTATTCAGTTACCAGTGTGATGACGGCTGGGAACCATGATGGTATTATGGCCTCTGATGTGGATTTCCTTCACATACCAAGTACTTGTGTTACATTCAAGGGAGTAGTCAGCACTGTGACCATATGCTAGTGGATGTACCACTTACCATCTATCCCAGCACATGGGTCACATACCTATTGTTCTGATTATAGGGTGTGATGTCCACATTATACTTGGGTGGTGTGTTTGTTATCTGAATTAACAAATCCTCCATGTGTCTTTTCAATGCAGGTGCTGTCATGCCTGTGGCAGCAGTGTTTGTTATATGTTGATACTGTCTGTATTATACAATATCACAGTTGGAGTCAATGATTGCCCCCCATTCTGTAGCCCTTCAGGCAGTTGTTTGGGCACAGCATGTACATGTCATCTGTGATGTCCATCACTTAACTAATGGATAGGAAAGGGCCTAGCAGACAGCCCTGATGTATGAACCAGATCACTGGACATGAGATATAGGTCATGTCACACATTTCAACATAGTCAGATGCCATGTATGTGATGCACTGATCCACTCATTTGGTGATATAGCTGTTTATAACCACATCTGACAGAGTTAATTGAATACCTCAGTTTGGATTTGTGTCAAATGCCTTGACCTGGTCAAGTTCCACAAGATGATACTGTTGTTATCATGTATGCCCTTGATGACCTATTTAAAGACATTTATCAGATGTAACTGACGAGATGTAACATTAACAACTCACACAGGTCTGTTACACACAGCCAGAATATGACTAGTGTACATGTAGAAGAGGTCCTTGATAACATGTTGGTCCTCCTCGCAGTCGAGGAGAGTCAGAATGTGTGTATACATTCATGCATCAGGTGCTGTCACCTCTACTCAGATGGATGCATGCTGATATACACCCTTGTATGGGAATATAGCCCATGTAGAGGTTGTGTTGAAGTGTGTATTCAACCATACCAAGACGGTATATGTGCTGAGTCACCCACAGGTGTTCTGAGATGTTGTCACAGGTCATTGATTCCGTGTGATGGGCCTGGAAGGAGGTAAGACAATGCATACTGCCTATTGTGATCTGGCCTAGGGTTTTGACATAACCCCCCATGCAGGTATCATTGATAAACCCTTCCAGCTGGGGAATAACCCTTACATCAGTAGATGGATAAGTAATTGGCTCACTGATAGAACACATACTGTGAAAGCTGGTGAATCAACCTGTACTAGTAGACCTGTCACCATTGGCAAACCCCAGAGATGTGTGCTTGGCTCTTCACTGTTTGGACTCTATTTCTTGACAGGTCAAGCTAGAGTGGATGGGAAATAGAAAATTTATCCTGGGGATCACTCCAGTGGCTCTACTTGACAGAGGCACTGGGAACTAAGGTCAGGTGGCATGATGCCAGGGTAATCCTATGGGCTAGGCTTGTAAAGGCTCCAGGGCCATTAGCCTAGTGCACACCTATGAACCTATAAGTATATAGCCTTTGCCTTTCCAAATTTACTGATTCTTGCATATTGAATGCAATCATTGAGTCCACCAATGGTGATAACATAGTACAGGAGGAGCTAACACAGATATATAAATGAGGACATAGGCACATGATCTACAACTAGATGCAGAAATGTGTCCTTTTTATGTTGTCTATCTGAAAAGTGGAATTCCATGTTAATCACAGCATTGACAACAGTCCTGCTATGCTGACATCCAGTAATGCCAGCACTGGGAACACATGTAGAAAACAGTCTGAACTTCGACCATCAAGTGTCCACACTGGTATTGAAAGCCTATGTTGTGCACATCATATGTCATGCCATCATATTCAAATATTAAGTTTTTATGACAGCGCTATAGTCAAACCTCATCAGAACAGTAATAGAGTATAATGCTCTCTTTGGCATGTACCTCACCAGACATATAAAGCAGCTGGAAAGACTGCAAGGCCTTCTCGGCAAAATAACACAGGGCCTACAAACCATGCCATGATGTATGTGGATAGAGTTAAAACTGTGGCACTATACTCAAAGTGTTATAGGATGAGGTGACACCTGCCAGGCCTCCAGGACAGTGTCAGACCCTGCCCTGGTGGGTGTACTGCATATCCAAAAATCTTTAGATGTAGCTGATGATATCAGCAGTATCTGTTGAGGAAAATATGGTAATAACAGTGTCCCACATGCTGGTGTAAAAATCTGTCTGTAATGTCAAACAAGACACACACACGCGCGCACACATGCACACACACACACACACACACACACACACACACACACACACACACACACACACACACACACACACAGATGACTGCAGTGAGAACATAATTCCTACCCAAGTACATAGACTACACAACCCAGTACTTTATAAAAGCACCATAGCTCATGTCTGACTTGGACTGTATCAGACAACAACTTTATATCTGATGACATCAGCAGTTTCTGTTGAGGAGAATATAGCAGTGTCCCACATGGTACTGTCAAGCAACAGCACATATACACACACACCCACACCCACACTATTGACTGCAGTGAGAATAGAAGCCCTACCTAAGTACACATACTACAGAACACAGTACTTTATGCAAGTGCCACAGCTTAAGCCCAACTTGGACTGTCTCAGATAGCACTTTATAGCTGATGACATCAGCAGTGCATGTTGAGGAGAATAAAACAATATCCCACATGGTGATATAAAATGCTGTCTGCAATGTCAAGAAACAGCTCGCACACACACACACACACACACACACACACACACGACTACAGTGAGAACAGAACCCCTACCTAAGTACCCAGACTACAAATCATAGCATGTTACACAATCACCATGGCACAAATATGACTTTTCCAAAAGTCCAGGTGAACATCAGCAGGCCATGTGAGAGACAAAATGTTGGGAGGCCTGTGTAGTCTCATAGCTTTATATGTTCATGGAAGGCTACTATCCTAATGGCCCTACGGTGTTTAGAAGCCTAGCTCTGTAAAAACACAAGTATCCTTATTGAGCATAGTCGGATGGTCACTGCTAGCAGAGTGATTTTGTGAGCAGCACCAACTGACCCTGTTCATGAGGGACATAGGTGCCACCCTAGAGGTGACTTTACAATCACCCAACCAGTAGTCAAGGTTGTGCTTCAACAGGGTCATTGAGGAGCACTGCTTTACATGCAGTGGGAACCTATTATAGAGTTGTGTGAATCACTGGGGATATATCTGTCTAGGTTAGGTTGAGAACCCTAGGCCAAGTTATTCTTGTACAATTTGATTTGCAGATGTCCAGCAGTTCCAGTAGGACAGGATCTGAGACTGCTCTGTAAGGCAGGCACAGGTCATGTCTCAGCAGCCTGCATGATACTGAGTACAATGACAGATTTACACTCTTTCCATGTGTGAAGATATGTTAAGGCTACCAGCCTAGCTAGATAGAATTTTGTAGATAATTCTGTCATTTGTAAATATTAATGTAAGCCACATGCTTATTCTCTTTGTTAAATGTTGAACTTCAAAAATATAATCATATTGCACTCTGCTGGAGGAAAGCTGATAAGTCAAGCACTGTATAATTGTTTGATCTCAAAACTCAGAGCCGAGATGTCTGGATGAAGGACTTTTTGCTATTGTTTTGAGACCATAGTTAATTGCTAGAATTTGAATGTATAATGTATTTAATTGCTGTAGCTTCTTGACCAGGTGCAAGATCAAAAGGGCTGCAAAACCTTGAGTTTCTGTTAGCCTGGGAACCAGAGAAAAAATGATGTCATCTGAAATGAGCCAGTAGTACTGTGCTATCAATTTAAGGACAGCATTTTGCATTTGTCTTCAGAACATCCAACATCACCAGCATTGCTTTGCTCTATATGCAAGTTTATTTTTAGAACTGTTATTGCTACTAGGAAGTAGGAAGATTAGACTAGATGTTTTTCTGTACTGATGTCAGAACTATTCTACTGTATTATTTTAAGCATTTTCCTGTGATCTCTGAACTCTTGACTAGCACTGTGTAGTAAGAAGTATTGTCTTGTGTTTTTATTATGCATTATTACATATTTTTAAACCTTTCAACTGTGGTTGTTTTGTGTAGAGATAATTGAAGCTCTGGAGTACATTGCATATATATAGTGATACTGGCCAAGCCACCCCAAATAAGTCTTGCTGTTCATCACACTTACCATTTGGATAATAATATTGCACAGTAATAATTGGGCCTTTTTAGTAGTTGATAAGTAAGGGTCCTGGTGGCAGTGATACTACCTTATAGCCTGGACAGAAGGGGCACAGCTAGTAAACTTGTGCCGGCCTTCTCCAGGAGCATCTGTGTGATTGTATATAAATCATATCTCAAAGTTTGTGTGTGTGTGTGTGTGTGTGTGTGTGTGTGTGTGTGTGTGTGCGTGAGAGTTACTTGGGCAGGGACACGAATCACTGGTTGGACAGAGTGCTAGGAGGACTTGGCTTGGGACCCTGGCTAAGGACCCCACTCTATAGCTGTGTCAGTGGGGATTCTTATTGGGGATCTGGAGAGAAAGGGAGAAACCAGCCTCAGACTGACTGTGATCTCTGTGTGCTATTAAGGGAAATTGTACTTTATTGTGTGTGTATTTGTTATCCTTCCCAATGTGGATGCCCCTCACTGGTGAGGACTGAGGCTCCTTGATTCTTGGCCAGTGCACAGGCATTGCATATTAATTGTTTGGCAGTGGTGGGATATCCACACCGCATATTAATTGGTTGGCACATACTAATTGGCTTGTTGTGATATAGATAGTGAATTCCTATAGTTTGTGTACAGTGATCACTGAAGGTGTTTTTGTATTCTAAATCAGCCATGCAGTGAATATTCAGAGTCAGATCACAATTGTTTTATTTCTTTTGTGAGCTTAGTCAGTCAGGGAGAGCAGGAAGCATGTCAGCAGAGGAGTATGGAAAGCTGACAAGGAGCCAGTTGGCTGAGATGTGCCAGGCTAAAGGACTGGTGCAGGGAAACCTGACTAAGGCAGACATGATTGTAACTTTGGTCACAGCTGCATCAGAAAACAGCAACCAGGAGGTCGATCAGACTGGCCGTGGAGATGTACAACACTCAGGGAATGGACAGCTCAACCTTTGTGCAGAGGACTTAAAAATCCATCTGGAGCTAAAGACACTTGAGTTGGAGGCCAGGCATTTGGAAATGGAAGCTATGGAAAAGGAGTGGCAGAGGCAGCATGAAAAAGAGATGCTGACTCTTTGCCAGAGTCATGGAGGTAATGGGGAAGGGAGTAACTGGACTCCAGAAGCACAAAAGGTCAGTAAATTTCTTCCGCAGTTTACAGAAGGGGATAATTTTGATAGTTTCATTCATATGTTTGAGAGGGTATATAAACAATATGATGTTGACCAAAGGCTCTTGGTACGGTTCCTGACCTCCTTACTCCATGTTAAAGCTGTAGCTGTGCTGTCTAAATTAACTGGCGCTGACTGTTGCAATTATGCTGCTGTTAAGAACTGTTTGTTACAATTTTCTAAGCTAACACCTGAAACTCATAGAAGTTTCATGAGCATAGACGCAAGGCAGATGATAGTGTGTGAGAATATGTTGCTGAACTGAGCAGTTATTTTCATAGGTGGGTGAGTGGATGTCAGGTCACCACTTTTGAAGGGCTGGCAGACATTTTGGTGAGGGAACAAGCCCTTAACACTTTGCCTGAGGACATGAGGATCTGGTTAGCTGATAGACAATGTGCTACGTCAGAGGATTTGGGGAAGAATGGAGACCTATACCTACCAAGCAGGTTATCCCTGCACAGGAAAGGGGCCCCCAGTACTGCTTATGGGTCTAAAGGAACTCATAGTGGGCAGCCCAGACTGCCCTAACAGAATCTGCCATTATCAGAGGAAGCCACTAGTCCAGGTACATGTCCAAGACCCAGGGTTAAATGTTTTGAGTGCAATCAGTGGGGCCATGTGGCATACAGATGTCCACGGAGGCAAGGTGGGGAACAAAAGGTGAGAGAGCCAGTAAGTGGGAAAGACAAAATTTCTATAGTAGGTTGTCTTGAGACAACAGGGGTACCGAACTACCATCCTGCAAATGTCCTGATAGGGAAGGATTTTGATGAGGCAACACCTACTTTGTGTTTATGTGGTTATATGCAGTCAGGCTTTGAGACAAGCATGTGGGTCTGGTAGCCTGGGGAAGACCCAGATAGACCGCATACTTGCAGCCAGGACTAGTGAGGTGGTTACTTCAGGGAGGGAGATACGCTGTAGCAGCGAGACTGAAGGTGAGCCACAGGTGCTTGTGGGTACTGATATTCCATTGGACATAGGGACTGCAAGGCTAGAGGTGAGTAGTAGTACCCAGGCTGACAGTGAGGCACCGCTGTCAGAGGATGCCAAACTTCCTGTGGAAGGTGACTTGGGAAGGGTTACAAAGAGAGAGTTGAGACAGACACAGCTCTCAGACCCTACATTGCAAGGTCTGAGGCAGGTAGCTAATGAGGCACCTGATTCTCAAGGGAAGGGGGAATCTGTATACTGGGACAAAGGGTTACTGTATAGAGAGTGGACCCCTGAGGGAAGACTAGAATGTGTGAAAGTACAGCAGATGGTAGTCCCTAGAGCCTACCATCTGGCACTTCTAGCCATAGCCCATGATATTCCCTTTGCAGGTCATATGGGCATAAAACTTAAAAAGATATGTATTATGCAAAACTTCTATTGGCCTGGAATTTCCAAAGATGTAACCGGGTACTGCAGGATCTGTGAGCAGTGCCAAAAGGTAGGCAAGGCAGGAGACAAGGTGAGAGTTCCTCTGATGCCTTTGCCTGTGGTTGAGGAGCCATTTCAGAAGGTAGCTATGGATATTGTGGGGCCTCTGAGTACCCCAAGTTCCACAGGGGAAAAGTATATCCTAGTGGTAGTAGATTATGCTACAAGATACCTTGAGGCAGTGGCTTTGTCCTCCATTGAGGCAGAAAAGGTGGCAGATGCTTTTAGAGATTTTCAGCAGGGTAGGTTTCCCAAAAGAAATACTGACTGACAGAGGTGCCAATTTCATGTCAGACCTGCTGGCTTTTCTGTGGAAGTACTGTGGGGTGACGCACCTGAAGACCACTCCTTACCATTCCCAGACTAATGGTCTTGTTGAGAGGTACAATCAAGTCCATGCTACAGGCATTTGCAGATCAGTTTAAGAGGGAGTGGGACAAATATTTGCACCATCTGTTGTTTGCTTACAGAGAGGTTTCCCAGGAATCCATGGGCTTTTCACCCTTTGAGTTGTATGAGAATAGGGTGAGAGGACCTCTAGATTTAATTTGTGATGAGTGGGAAGGTGAGTGTGAATCTCACAAGGAGTCTGTTGTGGTATATGTCCTAAACCTCAGGACAAGGCTCAGAGAACTCATGGGCATGGCCCAGGAGAACCTGGCAGAAGCCCAACAACAGAAAAAGGTATGGTATGACAGGAATGCTCAAGCTAGAGAGTATGTTGTAGGGTAGCAGGTAATGGTTCTCATTCCTGTCAGACACAACAAGCTGCAAGAAGCTTGGGAGGGACCCTACCAGGTGGTAAGAAACGTAAGTGATGTTAACTACATGGTGGAACGTCTAGGCAAGAGGCAGGGGTACAAGTTGTACCATGTTAACATGATGAAATCTTACCATGATAGGGAGGCCCTTGTGCTGATTATCTGCAGTGTCATGCAGGAGGAGTCTGAGGAAGATCTGGTGACTGATCTCCTCAGTGAGGCTCGGACTGACACCTCAGTGGAAGGGGTAGCAATATCTCAGCAGCTATCGCCTACCTAGGTTTGAGAAATCCGAGCAGTGTTACAGGAGTTTGGGGACATGTTCACTAGGAAACCAGGGTGCACCCACCTGGTGCAGCACTAGGTGGATACAGGACCCCAATGGCCTATTAGGCAGGCCCCTTATAGGGTGCCTAAAAGAGTCAAACAGACTCTGAGGGAGGAGATACAGGAAATGTTGGAATTGTGGTAATTCAAGAGTCCAACAGTCACTGGGCCTCCCCAGTGGTGCTGGTGCCAAAGAAGGATGGCAGGACCAGGTTCTGTGTGGACTACATGAGATTAAATAGTCACACAGAGTCAGATGCTTACCCCATGCCTAGGACAGATGAGGCCCTAGAGCAGCTGGGTGGGGCTAAGTATCTTACCCCCATTGATCTTATCAAGGGTTACTGGCAGGTGCCCTTGACTCCCAGTGCTAGAGATAGTCAGCCTTTTTGACTCCTTTTGGCTTGTATGAGTTCACAAAGATGTCCTTTGGGATGAAAAATGCCACAGTAACTTCCCAGATGCTGGTAGATCATGTTCTAGCAGGAGCAGGAGGGTTTGCCCTTGCTTACCTAGATGATATTGCTGTCTACAGCCATTCCTGGCAAGAGCACCTTCAACATGTCAGGGAGGTGCTGGGCAGACTACAGAGGGCAGGATTGACCATTAAGCCCAGAAAATGTCAGGTGAGTATGGCAGAGGTCTCCTCCCTGGGACATAGAGTGGGGAGTGGTAAGATCAGGCCAGAACCCGCCAAAGTAGAAGCCATTCAGGTATGGCCTGCACCTGTTACCAAAAAGCAGGTGAGGGCATTCTTAGGGACAGCAGGGTACTACAGAAAGTTCGTCCCCAGTTATAGTACCATAGCTGCTCTCCTCACAGACCTGACAAGGAAGAACAGGCCAGGTAAGGTAGTGTGGACCCCAGCATGTGAGCAGGCATTCCAGAAGCTTAAAGAAGTTTTGGGAGGACCCCCTGTGTTATCTAGTCCAGAGTACAGCAAAGAATTTGTTGTGCAGGTGGATGCTTTGAACCATGGGATGGGGGCTGTACTTAGCCAGATTTTGTCAGAGGGAGAAGAGCACCCAGTGGATTATCTAGTCGTTGGCTGCAACCCAGGGAGGAATGCTATGCAGCTGTAGAAAATGAATGCCTAGCCAATAGTGTGGGCACTGCAGAAACTTCAGCCTTAACTGTATGGAAGAAAATTCACTGTAGTTACAGACCACAATACCCTAACATGGTTACACACAACCAGCCAGCAAAATGCCAAGTTGCTAAGATGGAGCCTAGGGTTGCAAGCATATGATATGTCAGTGCAGCACCGCAGTGGGATTAGCAATGCCAATGCAGATGGGCTCTCAAGACAGGGAATGGGGTAAGGTATACTCAGACCAAGCCCTCTCAAGCAAAGTTTCTCTAGGGTCACTTGAAAAACTAGCTTGAGTTCCCCGGGGGGGGGGGGGGGATATGTGAAGGCTGCCAGCCTAGCTGGATGGGATTTTGTAGATATTTCTGTTATTTGTAAATATTAATGTAAGCCTCATGCTTGTTCTCTTTGTTAAATGTTGAACTTCAAAAATGTAACCGCATTGCACTCTGCTGGTGGAAAGCTGATAAGTCAAGCATTGTATAATTGTTTGATCTCAAAGCTTGGAGCCGAGATGTCTGGATGAACGAATTCTTGCTATTGTTTTGAGACTAGAGTTAATTGCTAGAATTTGCATGTATAATGTCTTTTATTGCTGTAGCTTCCTGACCAGGTGCAAGATCAAAAGGGCTGCTAAACTCTGAGCTTCTGTTGTTGTCATCTGAAATGAGTCAAGTAGTACAGTGCTATCAATTTAAAGACAGAGCAATGGTTTTCAACTCTTTCCAGGATGTTTTTGTTCTATCTAGCCAGTTAAGTGCAATGTAGGTTTTGAGTAACGCACATAGTGTTACAATAATATGTTTGGACTCAAAGTTGTAGGAACTGGAAAAGATGTTCAAAATTGCCATTTCCCATGAAAGGATGGATTTCATGTATCCCATTTTCTCAAGTTGTGCTCTCAAAGAACACCACAGTTTGTAAATGTTTTTGCAGGACCAGAATATGTATAAAGTATCGGCTGTTGAATTAGGACAAGTGGGGCAAAGAGGTGAGATATTTGGATTAATTTTACTCAGAAATAGAGTTGTATGATAAGCATTGTATTTTATCATAAACTGAGTATAAATTAATTTTTTGAAGGGGGTTAGATTTAGAATTATGTCAAGTCACCTCAAGCTTTTGATCAAGAGTTATTTCCTTGTTTTGGCTCTCCCAATACTTGCAGTATAGAATTTTATTGTGGTGTTTTATTTTTGTTATTATACTGTAAGCATCTGATAGCATTTTAGTCCTTAATGTAAGCTGAGTTAATTGTTGATAAAGTTGAAAATCTAATGGCATTACTTTGACCTTATCTGTAAACAGAGTCACTAGGTATAATATTTGTTTGACAATTATATAATATTTTTTGTTGACTGCCAAAGATGTTATAATAGAATCAAATGGGAGGTCTTTGATTTTAATAATGTCCTAAACTATACAATTCTTGATGAGAGGAAATGTGTCTAAAAGTTTAACATATTATTTAGTTTGAAGTTGGGATTTGAGTGAATTGGTTGAGCCATCATTAAGGAGTTTTTTTTAATTTAGAGATGTTATGAGCTTTTGAAAATACACAATATTTTTTTATTAATGTAGGATGAATCTTAAAGTCTTTAAGAGCATGGGCTAAATGTATTATCTTTGAATGTCGGTTTCAGTGCTGCTTCAATGTCCAGATTCTGAGTGAAAGCAAGGGTCATGTGTTTCGTGTGTGTTTCGTGTGTGTGTGTTAATGTCTGGCATGGGCTAAATGTATTATCTTTGAATGTCGGTTTCTTTGCCATGAAACTAGTGGATACTTGTACTCAGGCAGCAGATTTTGTTTGGGTAAGCAACATTTCTACAAGTGTGGGTATCACAGACATTGGTAGTTTCAACACGATACTTGTTTGCTAGTTGGTAGTTTAATAAAGCTGCATAAAAATTAGATTTAGAAGTGGAGTACAAGGAGAAGTGGTTTGCTTTTAGTGCTGCTGGTTTTTCTTAGACTTGATTTTGATTAGACTTGTGTACCAGAGTACGTACTTACAGCTGTTTTCACTGTTGTATATCATGATGGTGATTGTCTTTTTATAGCAATTCTTCAGCAGCTTTCAATCCTTGGCCAATGTCCACCTGTGCAACTGTTGACATCCTTCCCACCATGCAGACAAACTAAGTGTATTTCATCCTCTAAGTGGTTTTTAATTCTGTACTGGTCCAGTCACACCGTCCATGCAAGACTAATGAATCCCTAAAGTACTTGTCTGTGGCAGAGTTACCATATGATCACTGTATGCCAGTCTGCATCATTTCATTTATTTGTAGCACAAAGTGTTTTTGTGGAGGGGAGAAATTCACCTGAATTAGTACTGCTGCAACATTGCTCATGTAGAAAAGTAGATTTTTACAGTGCCCCAGTTTGAATCGGAGTAATTGTCAACTTCCAGGTGGCGTGTAACGGCTGAAAGCAAGGATACACTATGAACGCAGAGAAAAGGTGGATGAAAGTGACACTGACAAATGTATTGCATGACTGTCACATGAAGGCAGCCATTATTAAAGTTGGATATTTCATTGAACATCGATTGTAACCGTTGAAGTCTTACAGGTTGTACCAATATCATGTAGTGTAACAAGTTTACCATGAATTAGTTGTGTGATTACTGTATGATTTGATATAGTAATTTCTATTTTTATTAGGTGAACATCAAAATGCCATCCTGCTTTGCAATCAACTGTAGTATGCGCCAAGACAATCTGCCACAGGGGGTATCATTCCATCGGTTTCCACGTGATATCAACCTGTGTAGACAGTGGGTGATTAACTGTGGTAGAGATGTTGGTAGCATACCGAAGTTTGTTAAGGAAGTATTGGGTAGTGCAAAGCCACGACATTTCCTCTGTTCTCAACACTTTGAGCAGAGCCAGTTTCACCTTGACTACCAGCAACAGCTACTTCCTGATGAGATGAGGCCCAAGCGACCTATTCGGAGATTAATAAAAGGGGCAGTGCCATCAATTTTCTCTCTTTCGAACAGCAAGACACAGACATCTTCAGTACATCGGTTGCAGCAGAAACAGCAGCAGAAGGTAAGCACATCAGTGGAGCACTGAACGGTTTAATCGGCCTACTGACATTTGCTTAGTGAGATACTGGTACTGCATGCATTTCAATTTGCAACAGTTAACGGATGTACTTTTTACATGCAGCTTATTGAAGACCTTCTGAGTATAACGCAGCCTACATTGCAAGACCTTGTGACAGAGCAATGGTCTGTGCAACACAAGATGAGTGTTATTGTATTACCTCTTCAGCACACAAATGATTAGTCAACACTCCAGTGAATGTAATTTTAATGAGACTTACTTTTTTTATCTGTTGCAGAGGAAGCATGTGCAGCTACTGAATCAAAGGGATGCAGATAATGATGCGTCAAGACACATGGTGGAAGACCGAATGGAAGACTGTCAAGCGCATCAAGAATGTGTGGAAGTAAGTTTTGATGAAAAGATAGAGTAATATGCGAGTGTGGATAAGCATTCAATCTACGGGTTGTGTGATGGTTGTCTGAGTAATAGTGAAAATTACAAAGTTGTAATGGAGTTCATTGGTACTCCCTTGAATATATTGACTCAGGATCTCAGCGATCAAAATGCTTATGCTGTTATCGCAGAGATAGTGCAAGTAGTTTACTTTGTCATTAGTCAAGCATTGACTGATTAACACTTCTTATGTGATTGTAGGTTCAAGCAACTGATTACTATGAAGAGGTAGTTGAAGACATGGAAGTATACGCAATGGAGAGTGGGATTTGCAGTCACAGTACAGTCGCATGCCAGACAAAGTTTTGCCAAAAGAAAGGTAGCAGCATAGGTATTCAAGTCAAGCTAAAGGACCTTCAAACAGTACCACACACTATGATTGATGCAGCTGTACAGGTTCCAGAAGTAGGAGTCTCACCACTGTTAGACCACACATACTTTAAAAAATCGAGGGATGTACAAACAGAATTGAGTGTGGACGTACCACAACAATACAGTTTCAATAATGCCAATCATCGCCTGAGTGAGAGTAGATGTCACAATGAAAAGGACGAAAGTTGCACTGAAGAGGCCACATGTAGCTCTAGTGCATACATTGCTGCGGAGATGACACATTGCAGTACTCCGGTCAAGCTACAAAAGGACGTCCATAACATGAGCATGCATAGCAGCTCCTCAATTTCTCAGTAGACCAATGATGTGGAAAAGGATCCAGACTGGTTGTACACTTCTGACAACTTGTCTACATCAGAGATTGAAGACACAGTGCTGGAACAGGATGAAGACGAGAAGATGGTAAGTGAATCAAAGTTCATTGTGTTTGAGTCCTGCCTGGATTGCGTGTTGCTAAAACTGACCTGTCCACAATGCCACACACCAGCAGTGGAACTGAGGAAAGTGAAGTTGGGATCCTATGTCTCGGTGAATGTTTCATGCATTAGTGGACATGAAGTTATGCATTGGGAAAGTCAACCTTTAATAGGACGAATGCCAGCTGGCAATCTTCTACTGGCATCATCTGTACTTTTCAGTGGAAGTACATATGCACATATAGCGCGATTTAGTGCTTATCTAGGACTTGAATTTATAAGTGAAAGCACATTCTATTCTATTCAACGGGAGTATTTATTCCCAGTTTTGCAGCATACTTGGACACAGCATCAAACTCGTCTGCTATAAGATGCAATGGGTAAGGAAGTAAGGTTAGCTGGAGATGGCCGGTGTGATAGTCCAGGTTATTCTCGTCAAATGTACAAATGTAAAATAAATGTAAAATAAATAAATAAATAAATTCTGCCAAGTACTGCTGCTACAGCATGATGGACCTGGATTCTGGATTGATTATAGATTTCTGTCTGGAGCAGGTCTGCAGAGGTGTATCCTCGGTGGCACTGGAGAAGAAAGCTTTTAAGAAGTGCCTGAAAAACTTGATGGATAAAAATGTTAATGTCAGCCTTGTGGCGACAGACAGACATCCTGGGATAAGATTATAGATGCGCACCAAATTTCCTAAGGTGGATCATCAGTTTGATGTGTGGCATATGACCAAAAATTTGACTAAGAAAATCACTGAAGCTGGGAAAAGGAGAGGCAAGCAAGACTTACTGCAGTGGTGCCACAGTATTTCAAATCACCTGTGGTGGTGTGCTGAAACGTGTGAAGGGGATGAAGTAGTACTAAAGGAGAAATGGTTGTCATTGCTCTACCATGTAACCGACAAACACAGTTGGGATGATGGCAAGAAGGTTTCCTGTTGTGGACATGAAATGCCACTCATCGATGGAGATGAGACAAAGTGGCTGGAAGAAGATGATGCCTGTCACAGTGCATTGAAGAGAATTGTTGCAAGCAAATTTCTCATTAAAGATTTGAAGCACATCACCAAATTCTGCCACATTAGTGACCTCGAGGTGTTCCATGCATTACTATGCAAATATTGCCCCAAGTTTGAGCACTTTAGTTTTGTAGGAATGAAAGCAAGAATCATACTTGCCATCCCCGATCATAACGAGAACCTTCATCGTGAGCAAGCAGTGGTGAGATTCCCTACAAACAAGTCAGCAGCAAAGGGAGAGCTAAGGTATCGCGTGGTGTACCCGAAAGCAAAACAGGAATGGGTAGCCAAGCCAATATTTGAGAAAAGAAAGTTTGACTACATATATGACCTGATGTTGGAAGTTATAAAAGCTAAGCGAGGGATCTTGGAAACGCAACCCATGTCTATACCTGACATACCAAAGAATATTGCTAGGTGTGAACGTCCTGAGAAGACTATGGTGATTGCTAAACATATTTCACGATTCGGTGAGTGTAGTAAACCTCCAGGCTGAAACAGCACATTTACTAATGTGGACTGGGTAAGTAAATTTTTTTCAACTAACTGAATTAGGACTAATATTATCCCCAGCTATTGATGGTAGTCGGCGATACTACCCCTATACCATTAATAGCTCACTGCAGTTAAAGTAAATTTAACTGTTGTGGTTATAACGACAACTAGAATATGCAAGATCACCTCTGATTGACCAGTTAAGTGACACCCATTGGGATGCACCTGGGCATTCTGTACCACTTCAGAGATCTTACTGGAAGTGGACCACACGGGGCATACCTCAAATTAACCTGTTTGCCTTTTCCAACAGGAAATTAGGCTGGCATTGCAAAAGGACAAGGGAATAAAAGGCAGTGATAAGCGATACCATCTCCACGTCTTGGCAGGGGAAATGTCTGCATGCTTTAACACCCTTCCCATTATTTCCAAATATGCAGCTGAATCTAAAGCCGGACAAAGGGTACATCTTTAGGTTGACTCACTACTGGCCAAGACAGGACTGGTTCCCTCTTTGGTCAATCACACCAAGTTACCACACTCAGTGGACCAACTAAACACTGTAGTGATCAGAGATGAACAAAGGCAATCTTGCCTATTGAAGAGGAAAATATTTTCCATGAATTTTACAAAGTTTTTCGAGACACAGGAAAGTGACATCCGCCTAATCCTGTATTGTGTATTAATGAATACAGACAGGTGCATAATGAGTTATAAACTGACATTTTTTTCGATATCTCTGCTTGTCGCAACCTGAATGCACCGTTATACAGACTATCTTCAGAACCTTCAGGAAAGGGGTTCTACGTTTAAGACACCATATGAAGCGGACACCTACATGGGTTGTTTAACTAGAAGTAAAAAACTACTGAACAGAGCCCCCTGTGAGAGATGTCAAAACCTCACCTAAATGTTTACACATGAAGCAATGACATTTGATGGGCAGTAACCTTGGACTGGAGGGTCTCCCATCCAGTCGATGTAACGCTTTGATGTAATGCTTTTGGTCAAGACCAATCTGTCCTTCATGGCAATGGTAATAGACCTATTCCGCAACCTCTGTTATCCATACTGTGGATGTTCACAGACTAATTGGGTTTTATGCCCATATCAGAGTGTGTAAAAGAGTTGAGGATTTTGTCTTTGCACCCCCTGGCTGTGCGGAAAAGTAGTGGTCATACTACACATTTCAGCCTCTTTTCTGCAAGATAATTACATTTGGCTACCTATACCATGGAAACACATTGCATGGAAGTAGTACCGCTCACTACAGAAGATTGATGGCCTCTTCAGGAGACTTAAGAATCATGGCACCAATGATATCATTGAAGTAGCTAGTTGTTCCTTAGTTGAGACGTTAGGTAAAAAATGCAAGCAGGATAAAATCACAATGGCCAGAGCCAGATTGGACCTGGCTGTCCTCCACCTTTTCCTAGGGAAACATCTAGCAAACAATATCCTTCTTGATGAGCTGCGGAAGGCAACCATGTGGAATAGTACAACAGTGGAACGGGAGGACATCAAAGTTGTGTGAATTGTTGCCAGAAAGATGTCCATGTCTTCCATGTTGCAGTATTTCTTCACACCCTCCCCATCCTGTGATTGTGCACTGGCTCTTGTGGGTGGCAGTGGACGGACTATGCCTTGTGTAGGCCTGGCTCCGAATGGTGATTCTGTTAGGGCTGGTCAGTGTGGACATAAATTTTATAGCCCATGTTCATAGAGCTACACAAAGTGCTGAGGCACGTAGTACAGAAACATCGGAGTAGTGGCCATGATGAAGGCGAAACATAGGGAACCACGTGTCAAATAATGCAACATGGCAGAGAATGACATGTTTACAATTTTACAAAATGATTATGTACAAACTGGATGTAAAGAGGTACAGTGAGTTGATCAGACATGCAGTGGGTGTCTCCTCCACAGGTGGTGGCACATAGTGTCTAAGATAATGTCCATAGATCCTGCTCCTTAAATGTGTTAAGGGTAGGTGACTGTTTGCGAGCATCTAACCAATATGACAGTTATAGGAGGGATTAGGATGCAGGCATTATTGTCTAAACTAAGTGTAGTTGCCAGGTAAGAGGATAAGAGCAAGGCCTAAGGTAAGGTTTGTAATAGAGGACATGCAAGTGGTGTCTGACAAAAGATGCAGAGGACAGGACAAAAGGCAAATGGATATGCTGTAGTGACCCCCAACAGGAACAGCCAAAGGAGTACTTCCATTGCCATTTCAATACAAATTAATCCATTGCCATTTGAATACTGATTAATCCAATCTTTAATGAACAGTGTTTCTAAAGTTGGACAGACTATCAGTGAGTTGGCACATGTAAACCATAATAACTAAGAATTGATGTTTGGTTACTTTTTGATTCATGCAACAATCACTTTGTCTCATGTTCAATGCAATGTCTAACATGGTGCTACAATGAATTCATGTGATGTTAAATGCAGTCTACAAATGTGTTGTGCATGGTTTGTGATGTGTAATGTTAAGGTTTCCTGACTTGATGAATATAGTTAACTGGATGAATGGTTCTTAAGTTGTTAATGGATGGAATCGATAAGCTATGTAAGGTAGAATTGTATTACTGATGGTGTATGGACTGGCTATTGCATGCAGTCACTGTAAATGTATATTTTTGGCTTGAACTGTGAATGTTATGATTACAGTCCTGCACATTATGCACTTGTAAAGTCGCATAGGTTCATAGGTTCATAGGTTCATACTAGGCTATCTGCCCTAGGGCATTTATAAGCCTAGCCAGAATGTGTTTGGCTTTCGGCACCCATTTTAAATTAATTTTGCTATGCCCTTTTTTTGAGGTTAGTATACTGTGCCTCTGTCTAACAGTGACACAGAAGTCATACCAAACCTACGATCTCCCATCTACTCATCAAGATTCCTCTTGAAGAGAGTCAATGAGGGACTCTGCCTAACCTGGACTGGGATTTTATTCCAGAGTGAAGGGAGCCTCTGGGTTATGAATCTGTCCCTCCAGCATGTCCTATTTATTTCAGTGCTGAGGTTCAAGTCTCTCGAGCGTGTAGCTCGATAGGATTTGGATTTTCTGAGGGGTGTAATGCATGTTCAATGGAATAACAATCCTTGCATGAAATAGTGAAGCATTCAGGTATGGAGTAGCACTGAGGGAGCAGGCAGTAAAAGTAAGGCATAGTAGTGTGTAACAAGTTGGTGCGGTTGATGAAACACATGTAAATTTGTTGTTGAGCAGTTGAGGCTCTGGGCAAATGCTAATATTTTATAGAATGTGTACTGGTATTGTGAAGTGATACTACATTTTTCTGAAATAGTGATGTGTATGTGTGCTGTTTGACCTTGGTTATTTTTTTTAATTCTATCGATTGGCATAACTTGTGTAAGATCTGTCATGCTGTGCAGATGTAGACCAAGAGACCACTACTCTTGTGGAATGTCTTGTATTAGCCTGGATTTGCACTAGGGGTTGTGTAAATGATGGAGCGTTATGAAGTTGTGTATGATTCCTTTTTATTTGGAGCTTGTAATGTCTAAGGACTGGTCCTTAGTGATGTGTATGTGTGCTGTTTGACCTTGGTTATTTTTTTTAATTCTATCGATTGGCATAACTTGTGTAAGATCTGTCATGCTGTGCAGATGTAGACCAAGAGATCACTACCCTTGTGGAATGTCTTGTATTAACCTGGATTTGCACTAGGGGTTGTGTGAATGATGGAGCGGTATGAAGTTGTGTATGATTCCTTTTTATTTGGAGCTTGTAATGTCTAAGGACTGGTCCTTAGTGATGTGTATGTGTGCTGTTTGACCTTGGTTATTTTTTTTAATTCTATCGATTGGCATAACTTGTGTAAGATCTGTCATGATGTGCAGATGTAGACCAAGAGATCACTACTCTTGTGGAATGTCTTGTATTAGCCTGGATTTGCACTAGGGGTTGTGTGAATGATGGATCGGTATGAAGTTGTGTATGATTCCTTTTTATTTGGAGCTTGTACAGTGTGTCTAAGGACTGGTCCTTGGTGAATAAATGTCGGCATTTAGAGTTTTTTGCTGAGCAAGCGTCGCATGCATCTGGAAGCCTGTTACATGCAGGGGTGTAATGCAAGTGGTGATGTAAGTGGATCAGGCTGTAGACGGAAGTATTGTGGTGTGAGTGGACCTCTGTGATGCTGGCTACCTTGACGAGGTACAGAGGCTTTTCACAATAGTGCTGTGGGAATTGCCACTTTTGCACATTGTAAACCAAAAGCCAGCTTATCTTGTATGTCTTATGATGGATCAATTGACTTCTGGCACATTTTGCAAAATTAAATGGTAATTGATTACTGTAGATTTGTAAGGTCCATTAAAATGACAACTGTTTCACAGGTGACGGATCTTCATTACGCTGCAGTGTTAATGTATACAGGCGTTACAGAGAGAAATGGATCGAGCACATACTTTGTAAATTGATAATATTCATGCCTTTGGTAAAAAATTGAACACTATCAATGCTGTTAAGCTTGACAATGCTTATTTAAGTCACTGTTTGACTTTGAAAATTGTACCCATGTGTCTAAGATTTTACAAAGTACCAATGGGTATTGATATCACAGAAACTGTTGTAAATGAATTTAATATGTTGTTTGATACATTTCAATATATGAAGACTCTTATTAAATTCAACGATGCCAAATTATGCAAATGTATTAATGAGGTTGAAAAAATGAATCATACTATTATACAAGATTTGGCTTTTCCTCAGTGGGAAAGATTATATTACAAACAGTATGAGATAGCAGAATACAGGGCAAAAAAAGCCTTTGATAAGAAAAACAGGAAGCTACATAGGGATTTAGAACAGTATAAATGTCATGAGACATACAAATGGACCAACAAGAAACCGGTGCACACTTACAGTGACAACAAATTTTATAGGTACGACATACAAAACAACAAGGAAGCCTACACATGAGGGAAATTTTTTTCAGGTGACAAGGAAAGGACAATCTGCAAAATGGAACCAAGGGGGGAGATGGAAGAAAAAGTTTTGAATTCTTCTCAGCCTAGGTTAGTATTGAACAGTAGTGACATGTCGTGCTCGATTAGAATGAGTGGGGACCACCTCATTAAACAGGATGGAGTGGTTTGTGAATATAACAATGTTTAATATTTAATTACAGTAATTTGCAATTGGAGACTACTCACTTCACCTTGTTATCAAAGGGCATGAAATTTGTCCCGACCACTAATTTCAGCTTGGTAGATTGCCTTAGTGAGTTGAAATTATACACCAGAAAGTTAATTTTGGCCTTGATGTTCAAACAGAACACGGTCCAGAAAGGACATAGTAATAAATTAAAGAAAAAAAGTTGCTTTATTCCTAGCAACAACTTATATGTACAGAGTTTTGAAAAAAAGACCTCTAGGGACATATATGAACTTAACAAGAAAGTTTCAAGAACTAAGATTAGAAGAAATTTAACATTCGATGAACACAAGCTTTTAGTTGAGTTGAGCACTAACAACAGCATCCACATCATGAAACCTGATAAGAGAGGAGGCATGGTATTGTTTGATGCCTTCTCTTACAGCACCATCATTCATGACATATTGCACAACTCAGGTAATTACACTGTGACATCTCTGAATGAGGTTCACATAGCTTACAGAAGAATAGACATGTTCCTAGAAGATTTCCTGTCAGAACAAAGAATTAGTGAAGAACTTTATAATTTCATGAAAGTGGATGATCCTATATTGGCCACAATTGTAGGCATTCCTAAAATTCATAAAGACATTTCCAATCCGCCATTTCATCCTATAATTTCAGGAAGTAAATCCAAAACTTTTCCTTTGGGAGTAGTAATTGACACCTTACTCAAGCCTATGTACTCTGACATTTTACACCTAGTTAAAGATTCCTGGGAATTTTTAAAAAATTTCCAGTTCATGCTAATTGTCAAGAATTACTTTTTACATCAGTGGATGTTATAGATTTATTTTCAAGAATTCCTTTAACACAGGGTATTAATGCATTTACTAACAGTTTGAGAAAACACACTACTATGAGTTGGGACAAGATTTGTTTACTAGTAGAATTAACTAGTATTGTATTAGAACACAACTACATATATTTCGAAGGGGAGATTTTCAGGCAGACCAGGGGGGTGGCTATGGGGGCGGCTTGTGCCCCCATTTTTGCCAACCTGGTCTTACTTGATTGGGAGGAGAAGACCATATTTAACAGCAGTTATTATGGGAATATCATTTACTACTCCCGATACCTTGATGACATTTATATATTGTGGAAAGGGGACACCAATTCTTTTATCTCCTTCCTTCAATATCTTAACAACAGTAATGATTTCTTAAAATTTACATATGAATGTAATAATACAGGTGTGGCATATTTGGACACTTTTATTTCCAGTGAAGATGATAGATTTAAATCTAAGATCAACAGGAAAGTCACCTTCACTAATTTATATTTAGATTACAATAGCAACCACCCCAAGAAACTCAAATACAACATATTCAAAGGGCAACTAATTCGAGCTATTAGAATGACTGCGGACCAACAGGATATTGTGGACGAAGTTCAATTTATTATGAGTTTATTTAGAGAGAGGGGATATGATGAGCACATGATGAAAGAAACTGTGACATATGTGTTAAAAGAATGGGGATCCAAGTAGAAGCCACTTTTGGGGCATAACAGTAGATATACAGAGCCCCTTACAGATAACAACAGTATCACAAAGAAAGGAGGTGTTTCTATATTTAATCGAGCCTGTGTTCTTGAATTTGGTCCTTTTATCCACTTAGTAAAGAACATCTTGACAAAAAATTGGCTGATATTTTTTTCGGACCAAGAGATTCAGAACATATTGGGATCTAAGCCCTATTTTGTTTACAAGATGGGTAGGAATTTGAAGAATATTTTGGAAAATGGGTGTAAGAAACACATCAGGAAGGACACACACACACTACTAAATGTGGGGCTTGTAGTCAGTGCAGTGCCATTTGTGAAGAGAATTCATTTATCTTAGATAATGTTAATAATACCACAATTAGACCTAAACAGGGAAATTGCAAAACTAGTGTGCTAGTATACATTGCCAAATGTAATATCTGTCCTGCCTATTATATAGGCAGAACAGAAAGACAATTTAGAAAAAGGATTTATTCACACTTATACAGCATCAAAACTAAAGATACAAAAAATGCTTTATACAAGCATGTTAGTAAGGTAGGTAATGAACATTCCTTTAAGTTTGCTATTCTGGAAACAGTTAAAGCAAATCCTAGAGGTGGTAATTAAAAAAAACATGTTAGCCTACAAAGAATACTGGTGGCAATTGTACACTGATGCAATGACCTTCCCAGGTATTAATGATTACATTACGGTGAAACCTTTATTAATGGTAAAAAGATGAATATATTAACATATTAATATGATTTTTTTGCACTAATTCTTGCATATACAATATTTGTGCATACAGTTTTTTGTATATATATTAACATACACATATTTGAGTAAGTGTCAGCCTCATCAATTTCATATTTACATTTAATGCATTTTTAAGCATTTTTTAGCTTTGTTATTGAATATTCATTCGATAATGTATTAGATTTTTTTGTAAATAGTTGCATAAACATTATCATGCACTTACATATTCATATTCTTTGCATTTGTATATGAGCATGAAGTGAAATCTTTTTAACACATTCAATATGATTTTTTAACACTAAGTATGTACTGCAGAGTTAATTCATTGTTGCTTTAAGATTACGTCAGTTTTGGTGCCAAAGCACTAATATTTAAACAGTTGCAAATGAATTAAGTCTGTTTGTTCTGATGAAGCTCGTTGAAACGAGTGAAAGTGCTTAACATCTGTTTTAATAAAAGACTTTGTCATAGTCTTGTGGGCAGCGATTTTTTCTTCAGTAGCCGCACTTCACATTTTGGAAGTGTTCTACATTGAATTTTTACAACTGATTTCTACAACTGTTCTTTACTACTGCTGTTCCTGAATATGAGTGGCTACTAGCGTTTTGTATTGTGGTTCTGGTTTTCACATTGGTTTGAACAAAACGCCGGATTTCAGGTGTCGAAATTGAGATACTGTAAATAAAGCAAAAAATGTAGTAAAACCATGCATACTAAGCGGTGAAATTCTGAGCACTCCAACATATGATGTAGTTGCCCATTGCTGGAACTGTGAAAGTCCAACCAAAAAAGCAGACTATATAATCTCACAATTCTGAAGAGGCCTACCGATATGTAACTAAGTACAGTAACGGCTACAAAAAGTAAGATGATAAAGTTGCAGTGACCATACGTAGGCAGTAACTGCATGTTTTTGCATAAGCCGATGTCTGGCACAATTAAACAGTGCAAAAATTACAAGTGGCATGCACTACCATCAGTGTTTTTTTTTTTTTAATATTGACTCAGAAAAGCATGTGGGTGCTGTCATGCAAGTCTGAAATAGTTTGTATATAGTGTATCATTTGTTAGCTATTTAAACAGGAAGGGAAAATAAGTGGCAGATTGATGCTTTGCAAAGCAGGGATTATTGCCAGTGCTATGTAGCTTGGTTTTAAATTTGACAGGAGTAGTGCAACAAAAAAGTCTCCCACTGTAAGGAGGAAAAGGCAGACAAGCAAACTGTACATTACTCTGGTCACCTGCTGTGACGAGCTGTCAATCACATGCATATAATGGGTCAAATTACCCTTGGCTCTTTGACAGCTAGGGAAGGTAGGTGTGAAGTGGGAGGGGAGATTCCTTGAAGAGCTAGATTTCAGCCTTCACAAAAGAAAGCAATTTAGCATTTCTAAGATGAAAGAGCTAGAAAATGCCCTTTTCAATTCTGTTCTGCAGCATTTGCACTGCTTGTGTTTCAAGTGGTCATTGAAAAAGGATAGCTATTTAAACAAAAGTAGGGGATTTTAAGACTGCAGTGAATGCCTGTTAAGTCAATGAAGTCACAGCAACTTAAGGCAAACCGTGGCAGATCTGATGCAATTTTTTGGAGACAAATAATGCATTCTGGGATACTTAGAGGCAGAGTAAACAGTCTGAATTTTTTCAATATGCCAGACCCCATGTAGTCAGAGTCAGAAATTGCATCTAAAAATATCTAAAAAGCTCAAAATAGTCTCAGAGTGCTGTTAAAATGTAGGAAACATCAAACCATGATAAAATTAATATGTTTTTTGAGTCTGAGGGCGCGGTTGTCCTTTAAGGAAAATAATTGCTTTTGGGTTGAGCTTGGATGCAATTAGGTGTGAATGGTAGATTTTTATCCACAGGGGATTCCAAACTTTATTTGAAGGTTCAAAGTTAATTATATGTATAATACAACTGGCATTTGTTATATTATAATATGTTTGGAAGTCAGGGAGGCTCATACCTCCTTTTTCTTTGGGGGAGGGTCAGTCTGGAATAGCTGATCCTAGTGTTCTTGGGGTACCATATAAATTTCCCTAATGTAATTTCCATTTTGAGAAGAAACTGTTTGGAATATTCTGGTTGATGTCATAGAAATGGAAAATAATTTTAGGGAGGATATTCATTTTTATAATAGCTGTCTTAGAAAGTAGGGGGAGGTTTAAGTTTTTCCATCTTGAAAGATCCTCCATGACTTTAGACGACATTTTATAGAGATTATTTTTAATTAGTTCCTGTCCGGAGTGGATGAATCTATACCCAGATATTTGAGTGAATAGTTGACTTTGATATTTTTTTCTAGTATGAAGAATTCTTTGTGTCCAAAGAGATTTAATGGATAAAGTATTGATTTGTTTGGGTTAATGGCATAATTTGAGATTAGTGAAAACTTGTCGACGGTGCTTAAGATCTTTTCTAGGTCGGTTGAGAGAAATTCAAAATAAATATTTAAATAATCTGCAAAGGCAGTATATTTCACTAGAACTTTAGAGATGTAGACAGAGTGTTGAAATGTTTTTTGACTTAATTTCAGGAGAAGGACTTCAAGATAAAGGTTGAATAAGTAGGGTGAGAGCAGAAAACCCTGCCTTGTGCCACTGATTATTTGAATTAGGTTTGAATTCTTTTTATTTATGTTTAGTGTGGAAGTTGCCTTGTTATAAAGGGTTCTGACCATATTGATATATTCGTCAGAGAAGGCAAATCTCTTCATAATCTTGAAAAGAAAGTGCAAGTTGACCCTATTGAAGGCTTTTTGAGCATCTACTGAGAGTGCATATTTGGGGGATTTGTCATTCATTGTCATGTTGGCTATAGCTTTTATGGTCAGTGTGTTATCCCACACATGTCTATTATTCATGAACCCTAAGTGATCATGAGATATAATGTGATGTAGTATTTTATTTAGTCTATAAGTGTATTGATGATAGAATTTTTATATCTAGATTGATTAGAGCAATTGGACGATAGTCATTTGGGCTGAAATTATTGGCGTTAGGTTTTTGTATAAAAATAGTTTTGGGATTATTTATGTATAAGTCAGAGATGCCAAATTTTATTATATAACTGTAGACTTTAAGTAAAAGAGGGGCTAAAGTTTGCTTGAAGGATTTATAAAATTCTGCTACATATCCATCTGGACCTGGGGCTTTTCCTGGTTTCAGTTTATTTATGACTAAGAGGATTTCATCAGTGGATATTGGTGCCTTAAGGGAATATCTATGGGTGTCATTTAATTTTGGGAATTGTAAGTCATCCAAGAAAACATCAGTGTAGACATCTCCAGCAAGCTCTTGAGGTCCGTAGACCTCTTGATACAACTCTTCAAAGACATGAATGATTTCCTTGTCAGAGAAGAAAGACTTGCCATTATGGTTAATTTGTTTTATCCTAGTGGGTGGAGGTTTGATATTTATTATCCTGGCCAGTAATCTAGAAGGGGTTTGAGCCTATTCAGCATATCTGTAAAGAAGTCTAAGTTCTGTGAGAGAGTACTGTTTTAGATGGATTTCATGTAATTGTTTTTGCAGGGAGATCATCTGTTTTTCTACATCTATGGAGTACTTAGTTTGCAGGTCTAGCTCTAGTCTTTTTAGTTCAGCTTTTAATGTCAAAACTCGTGACTTAACTTGATTTTTGATTAGGGATGCTTTTTGAATCAGAATTCCTCTGAGTGTAGCCTTGGCTGCAGCCCATTGGATGTCTTGGGGAATGTCTGAATTGTCTAAGGAATTTGTTGTATGGGATAGGAATTCCTGAACTTCTTGACAGAGATTCTTATTATTTAGAAGATTTGAATTGAAGGACCAGTTTGATAGGATTTGTCCATAGGAATTTGATCTAGTCGCTATTATTTTAAGATTGATTTTGGTATGGTCAGAAAGAGTTCTAGGGTTGCTGCTGTAATTTATTTCATAATTTAAAAAAAATGTTGAGATTAGGAAGAAATCTAACCTAGACCATGATTTATGGTACACTGAAAAACATGTATATTTACTAATAGAAGGGTCCTCTCTGAAGGATTCAAACAGATGGCATAGATTAAAGTCATCTATTAAATTGCCTAAGAGGGTAGTAAGTCCTGTGGGTTGTTTGTTAGCCTTGCATGTCCTATCCAGTTCAGGTCTGTTAGTCATGTTCCAGTCCCCACCCAAAATCAGTAGATGATTTTGAAATTTTTATAGAAGTGTATAAATTTCATATAAGAAAGAGGATTGGTACATGCAAGTCAGTAAACATTTAGAATAAGGATTTCTTTATTGCGGAAGGGAATAGAGCATGTTAGGTAACACCACCTTTCATCAGGATCATACCCACTTGCTATTAATAAGCCTTTAAAAGAGTTTTTAACAATTATGGCTACTCCTTTAGAATCCGTACAGTTCCCTGCAGCTATTATTTGTTTAATCCATTTCTTTCTGGCATCCTTTTCCCATTGTTCTTTTGTCATATGAGTTTCTTGAACAAGAGTTATCTCAAAATTTAATTTGTAGGTTAAGTGCAACACTAGGTTATTTTTCTTATTATTTTGTAGACCCTTAACATTCTAGGATTCAAGCGATACCATTAGGGAGTTGTTTTGGGAATCCGATAATTATTAATAGAGTTAGATAGGATGAATAGAGAAGATATGTTTGAGTTATAGAGGATTATAAAACAAATGTACCAATATTTAAGGACATTTTTAGATAGGTCAATCAAGTAGTGGTAATAAGAGAGAGTGACAACCCACCCTTTCAGCCCCCCCCCCCCCCCGTGCACACCCACATCCTACTACTATCTGAAAGAGATAATGGAATACTATTTACAGTTCTATTATACAAAAACACTTCTATTGTTCCAAGATCCATCTGACTACATGCACTAAAACTTCCTGCTCTATGTTAACGATAAACTGATTATACAATAATATAAACATTTACATGTACTAGCTACATAAGGTGGATAAAATAAGCCTCATAATGTTGGTGGGGATGACATTTTAAGGAGAATTTTAGAGCTGTCATATATAATACTAGAAGATTACTTTTACAATACAAAGTGGATGACACCTTCTTTTAAAGCATATAGAAGACAAGTGTGCCATTATAGTTCCTAGACAGGCGTTTGAACAATTTATTTGTATTAATTGCTAGACATTACTATTAGATATTAGTTTTAGATATTAGTAGATATACTATCTACTGTTCCAGAATGAATAAAGCCTGTGAATCCTAGTGAAAAGTTTCAGTAAAATACAATGAGAGGTGAATATACTGTACACAGATTTTTAGGGTATAAGACAGTTTTAAGTAATTCAAGTTTCCATTGACAGTACTATGTCCATTTACATAAAGAAAGGTTATTGTGACATTACCAAGTTATGGTTTCTTGGGAAAAAGAAGAAAAGAAAATGATCCAAGGGTGATTAGAAATCTTTAACAACACTCTTTACACAATACTTTATAAGCTGTTCCGTTTCCAAATTGTCATTACATTTGCAGTAAACCACACATAAGTACTATAGTCACAAAGATAGCAAGAGAATAACTCATTTTTACTTCAACTACATGTAACTGCCCTTTTAGATTTAAGTGGATATTTTCATATAACTATATCTTAAAACACCTTTTCCCCTTATAAAGCAATGCGCTTATGCATGCATGTGCACGTGTGTTTATGTTTGTGTGCATATGAATTTGTGTGTGTATATGTGCGTCTGTATGTATGTATAGATCTATATATATATATATATATATATATATATATATATATATATATATATATATATAGATCTATATATACACATATATTTATAGATACACATATATATCTATATAAATACATGCCCATATAATTAAATATATCAAGTGTGTAGGTAAATGGGATGAAGGGGGACTGCAGGTACAGGGAGTAAGGGCTTATGGTTGTCAGTTACTGAATGGTTTACAGTGTTATATAATCATCATTTTTCTTGCTAACATTTACGAGATAAGCAACATTATTTCTTTTGTAGACAGGACTAAGACACTCCAGATCATTGCGTTAATAAGCTATAGCAGGCTTAAGAGTAAAATTGGATTTTGATTTTAAATTAGGATGTTTCATCAAGCCTACATCAGATATTTAGTTACAATTTTTGGACAGTAAGTGTGTTACAACTTTCAGAGATGCAATATATTTACCCGCATACACTTTTGCCTTTAATTACTGTAGGAAGTGGAAGCAGGTGTAGTTCCATGCACTACAAAGAGTAATAATCTGATCTTTCCAGTCGTGACCCAACTCATGTGTTCACGGCATGAATGCCCACTTTCTCCTCTTGGGCTTTACTCTTGAGATGCATAACTCTCAAAAGTCAAGACTCTTGTAAAATGACCTGATTTTTGCTTTATATCTCCAGCCTGTTACTCACAGAATTGTATTTTTTCTGGGAAATTATTGAGAAATGACCTTCAGAAAATAATAACAGACACTTGACAGACGGAACTCATACCCTTCAGAAAATTCATTCTAGACCCCCCCCATTATCCATGGCCCTGTCAGACCTCTTGCTTCAAGAGGTTGTGAGCCATGTCTAGGCGAATTTCTTTACATTCATGTCTCATGTGCACAACAAGCCGGTCACCACCAGAGAACCCACCACAATCTTCTACATGTAGTGCAATCACAAGTATTAAATAACTAGACCAGAGATCTACTGTGTACCATATAACTACAAAACTAATGCGATCTTCAGCTTCCATTAAACAAACCTAATCTGTAATTGTCATAAATCGATCAGCCAATTTTTATTTCTGCACATTGACCTGCAACTGACTGAAAACTATCTCTATATCCTTTCCTAGTTGCAAAGTGCACTTTATTTGAAAAGAAAAGTTAAGTCCAGAAAGATAGATAGAAAAAAAAAAAAATATATATATATATATATATATATATATATATATATATATATATATATATATATATATATATATATATCAAGTAGTTTATATGGCACAGTTGCTAAAATGTCATTCTGAAGACATGGGATCGATTTCCAGGAGAACGTATTAGTTATATCCTACTTACAGCAGTTCTTCATTTCAAATATCCAGATAAGCGTTTTGCAACATCAGCTATCTTCTTCTATTCGGACTTGTGTGGTGAGCGGATGTATAAGGAAACTGCTGGGCACTCAGTAGACTGTCTTCTTAGAGGATCCATCACTTTTCTTCTCCTGTTTTTTTTTTTTTCCTTTTATTTTTTGTCCTCTCCCTAATCTTGCTCATACAACCCAATTGATTGGATGGAGCTGGCCTTGTATGACGTAAAGCACATAGCGCATTTGTAAACTTTGCCTTCAGTGGACTTATTCTTCCTGGTAAATAAGCCGGAAGATAATTGTAGGGTCAAGGGGCACTAAATGGCTGCATGGTTTGGTTGTATGGCCAGCAGATGGAACGCAGAGATGGAGAGGATTGAAAAGGACTTTACCTGAGGTAATTATTGCAAAGTTGAGATTTGGGTTTAGATGCGATTTCCACAGTTACTGCAAAGCTGTAGCATATTCTCACTCTTTGTTTTTTGCATCCACTTGGCGTAATAACAGCATGCAGGTCTTAGAAGATTGCATCTGCTTCATAATTTGGATAATTTTTAATTTATTCAGGATCAGGTCTGTTTTTTTATTGTTTTTACCTTTTTATTATTATTTTTTTTTTAATCCGAAGTAGTCGGCAGTTCTCCAAATGCTTTGGTGACTACAGATTTAGCTTCATGAAGGTTTTTGGTAGAGTAGGTGACGCTGTTATGTTGAAAGGAGACTATCGCTGGGTACTTAATTTGGAATTTAATGTTTTTATTTATCAGGTATTTGTAGAAGGGTGATAGGATTTGTCTAGACTGCTTTATAGGAAGTGGTAAATCTTGGGCAATTGTAATTTTATTTCCTTTCCAGGTTATGAACTTCTTTTTTTTTTTTTGCAGACAATAGGATTGATTGAGCATGTGAAGTGTTTAATAATCTTGCATAGACTTGTCTAGGGGTATCCGGAGATTGCGACTTTCTCAAAGCCCGATGTATTCTCTCAATTGTGATAGACTGTGATAGATCCTTATTTTCCATGATAAGCTCAAAGATTTCCATTGCAATGTTAGAAAGTTGTGGCTGTTCAAACTTCTCTGGTATACCTCTGATCAACACATTGTTATGTCTCGCTTCAAGATCTGTTATTTTTTGTTGCATATCTTTTATGGAAAATTCCAAAAATTATATGACAGGTAGGTGCAATTAAGGTTACCCTGACTTGTAAGGTCGTTTTTTGCAAGTTTTGATGAAGCGGTACCAAGTGATTTGAGTAGATTAAAAGATAGTAATGAGAGCTTACTGAAGTTAGTGCTTCCTAGTTAGCGGCCATCTTGAACCATCCTTCCTGTGATCTCTGAACTCTTGACTAGCACTGTGAAGTAAGAAGTATTGTCCTGTGTTTTTATTATTTATTATTAAATATTTTTAAACCTTTCAACTATGGCTGTTTTTTTGTAGAGATAATTTAAGCTATAGAGTATATTGCATGTATATAGTGATATTGGCCAAGACACCCTAAATAAGTCTGGCTGTTCGTCACACTTACCATTTAGATAATAATATTGCACAGTAATAATTGGACACCCTTAGCAAGGGTGTTTTTAGTAGCTGATAAGTAAGGGTCCTGGTGGCAGTGATTACTACCTTATAGCCTGGACAGAGGGGGCACAGCTAGTGAACCTGTGCCAGCCTTCCCCAGGAGTGTCTGTGTGGTTGTAAATAAATCATATTTCAAAGTGTGTGTGTGTGTGTGTGTGTGTGTGTGTGTGTGTGTGTGTGTGTGTGTGTGTGTGAGCTACTTGGGTAGGGACATGAAGCACTGGTTGGACAGAGAGAGTGCTAGGAGGACTTGGCTTGGGACCCTGGCTAAGGACCCCACTCTATAGCTGTGCCAGTGGGAAGTCTTATTGGGGATCTGGAGAGAAAGGGAGAAACCAGCCCCAGATTGACTGTGATCTCTGTGTGCTCTTAAGGGAACTTGTACTTTATTGTGTGTGTATTTGTTATCCTTCCCAATGTGGACATCCCTCACTGGTGTTAGTGGTGAGAATTGAGGATCCTTGATTGCTGGGCCAGTGCACGGGCTTCACACCATGTATGTCATGTTTCGGGGCCCTGGAGTCTCCCAGGCACAAGTCTGTGTTTTCTCCAATTGCTGCAGGTGTCTGGTGAGGTATAGACAGAAGGGAGCATGGTTCTCAATTAGTGGTCTGATAAGGGTAGAGTACAGCTGAGGTATGACCTCCCTGGTCTTGGATGTGATTTATATATGTATGATGTGCACAATGCAGAATGTGTGTCACCACCATGAGCTGATAGTGATGAAATTGTAGATTGCTATCAACATCTGTTCCCAAGTGTCACAACACTGTGCTTGAGCTTAAATGAGTGCTATGAATATCATAATTAGCATGAGTACTTCATTGCTGAAGGGGACAATTGTATGCTTTAAGGTTCAGTCAGTGAGTTTGGCATCAATCATTTATGTATGGCAGCCCCTTCTGTAATATTTTACCATCACTGGGGACTCTGTATTAGTGAATCCAATTATCAGTCATCTGCAAACCTGGCAAACCAAAGGCCATATACAATTGCCTGCACTTCAGGGATGTTGTTTGCAAACAGTTGAATGCCCAGCACAGATCCCTGTAGTATTCTAACGATAAGTGGCTACTGGTGGAGGTGCAGTCCTCACCTTTGAGAGTATGTGTTCTGTCAGTGAGCCAGTTGCCTATCCCTCTGCTACTGTATGGCTTAATTCCCACATGGGAGATCTTCACTATGAGACATGAATGGGGGATAATGTCAGAGGCCTTGGATAACTCAGCATAGGCAGTATGTCCTGTTATCCCTCATCAAGATCTTTGGGGTCAGTATGCAAGAAGTCCACAAGGTTCAGTAAGCAAGATTTACCCCAACAAAAGCAAAATGAGCCCGGTCAAGTGTGTTGAAGGTCACTTATGTCCCTGTGGATATGGTCCATGCTGATTTCTTCCCTAGCCTTGCAGATAAGGCTTTTTAGGAATATGGGTCAATAGTTGTAGTTCTGCATGTTACCAGATTGATATGCACTGCATTACATTTTGTACAGTGGTTGATATATGTGTGGAAAAAGTACTGAGACACCAGAGTTGCAGTGCTTGGGGGGGGGGGGTGGCAAGTGGCAACACATGGATGTATTGTAAATATGTGACATATTGTTAGATAGGGGAGGGGGCAAATCCCTGGTAAGTACCTTGATTACTGGTTGTCGACCAAATGAGCTGTCGAGCAAATGAATTTCGATCAAATGGTCTGTCGATCTTATGAAGTAGACCCATATATATATATATATATATATATATATATATATATATATATATATATATTCATAAAAGGAAATAAAATGAAAAAAAAAGACCCAAAAATATTATAAATAATATGAAATGAAATAAAAATAAAATGAAAAAAGAGAGATAATGGTTAGGGTGACAGAAAAAATAGATTAGATTAGTACCTTCATATGTGACATAGAATATATTAATATGATTATTGGACTTTATTATCTTAACTTTTACATTTAAGACTACAACCTCCTAACAGACACACACTATGGAACAGATTGCAGTAAGTAATCCTTGACATATGCATATATTGCACATAGGTGGGTTCCAATTATACAGGTTACAGTATTCAGCAGGGGCATTTGTGCCACTGGCATAGAGGTTTTACTTTAATTTAAATATTATTGAAGAATTAACAGTATTGTATAGTTGGGAAGTGTGGTATCTGAACACACAAACTCTTACTAAAGTCTAATATTGTACGTCTGGTTTGTGCTACAGACTAATGCATGCATACTTGCTTTTACAGTCGTGATATGCAAGCTCAATTTGATATAACTCAATAAAATACCAATAAAGCTATTTTTAATATTTAATGCTACAATAACAGTATTCATTTTCTACATACATACCACATGCTTCCCTCATCTTTGCCAGTCTAGCTCCATGGGTTTGGACATTGCACTCATGGTCACTGGCAGTTGTGGAAAAAAAACAGAACAGAAGACCATTCATCTATATTCAGCTTACCAAGTCTTACAATTACTCTCTGTAGATGATATTGATACTTACACAGGTGTGGGATGTCCTCACTCCTAATTTTTTCAATCCAGTGGTTGAGTGTATCTATCTTCCTCCTCTGTAGGTCATTATAATGATGCCTACATTGCTCTCCAATGTGTGAGATACCGGTGGCACTGGATACAGCCTGAGCTAAACTCTGCCAAACCTCTGACTTATACTGGGAGCCAGAATAGTCCCCCTGCAGAAGCCTGTCACTGTGGTTTTTAACTAGGAGTCCAATAAAAATCTTGGATGCCTGGACTCCCCACTTCTGTGCCCTAAACCTGGCACCTTCTCCACAACTGCCTGCCTTTTCTGCCATGGATCTAAAGAAATGAAGACTGGTGCTTTCCTGTCAATTCTGGTTATCATGTTTGCTGGTAGTACACACACACACCACTTGAAACTGTTGCGCTCCACTTACCATTGTGCAAATGTGTTGCTTGACAGTGCACACCCCCGGAGCAATGCATTTATGTGATGGTAAGCCGAGAGCAGCAGTGAGGCGATACATACGTGCAATTACAATTTCAAGGTTATTTGCTGTGTATTGTGTGTGTTAGGCAAATGTGAAGGCCATGCCATTCCAGACAGTAAAAGTATACTTACAGGAATATAGTACACAGTATACCCACAGCCATACATCTGATGATAAATGTGATAATACATTGATAAATAATAAAATAACTTACATAATACTACTGTGTCAGCCCTCATACATATAAATTAATATCAGCTCCACAAGCTCAAGTGTTATAAGTGAGAGTGACTATAACAGGAAAAAGAACAATAGTAAAAGGGTATGGTATTCAAACCCAGGGCCATGTGTATGACAGTCCTACACTTACACCTGTTGCCACAAGAATGTTGAAATAATACTTGGCTGTCTTTCAGTTGATTGCTGTAGACTGCAGTGTCACAACAGTCAAAAATGGTTGGGCACCCTGTACTAGAACTCAGGACTACCTGTATTCCAGGCCTACACTTACACCTGCTGCCACAGGATTAGTTACATGACATTCCCTATTTTAGTAATCATTCTTAAGGTCTCACTGTCAACTGCTGCACAATGGCACTTAGAGGTTTGCATGATGGCCAGTACCATTAATTGAATGTATCTGGTTTCTATTTTTAGCTGTCTGGTTCCTGTCTGCTTCCTGGGGGTCCATTTGTTCAGTTAGCTCACTGCCTCATTTCGAGCAAATGAGATAAGCACAACCAAACACAGCATTAATTTCCTCCTTTCCCATGATTAAGCTAAGCACCACATCATGCAAACACAGCCCTCCCCAAAAATTACACAAAGACAGAAAAGATGAAATTGAAAAAAGGGGGAAGTAGTTGAAATGAAGAAAATCAAAGTATGACATACACACAAGAAAATGATGGCTCACATCTGGTATGTCTACATGGGTCCACATTCTAATCTTGAAATACTGAAATACTGAATTTCACTATCTCCAGAGTAGAATGTTGAAAGTCCACAAAAACACAACACTGACACCCAAAATACCGAACCCACCCAAAAAAAAAAAAAAAACATTCAAATTCCCCCCTAGATAACACTACCTTACATTTCCCTTTATATAACACTACCTTACATTTAAGCAGGGGGGCAAGCCCCCCTGCACCCCACACTCCTGCTACTTAAGGTCGTACTAGTACGAATAACACACACACACTACAAATGTACAAAATCACCATTTTCAGCTCTTACACAGGCACACTCTAACCTCCCTCTCCTAACCAGCTCCTAAAACTTACCCAAAAACTAAATCAAGCCCAAATCTTATCCAATCCCTAACAAAATACAAACTTACCTGAATCTCCATTAATAAACACACATCAGTCGACACGCACACAACCCAAAAACCACGAACCATTAAAGGGACAGCACACTACATAACACATACCACACAACTACTAAAAATTCGAAAAACTAAGATTTGATAAAATGCAGTTTCAAAAAACTGCACTTTTGACATTCTAGTCTTGAGATATTTCAGTATTTCAAGATTAGAAAGTGGACCCATCTACATAGATCTGGATTTGAACTTTCACTGCAATGCACCTTTAGAACACAGTGCAGTTGTCTTATCCCTCATGGCCACCCAAACAGCTTTTCAGCAAAGAGCTGAACTCAATCTGCACACAATGAACTGCAACAGCATCTGCAGTCTGATTTCAAACCATACATGTGTTATTTGTACATTTATTATTTTTGGACGTAGTGCAGCCATTGATCACATGACCTGCATTGATTAGTGCTTCCAAAAATACAGCTCTGTTTTACATTTCTGTGTTTGTTGCCCATTCTTCATTTATCTGACCAGTAATCTAAGACATGCAGTATGTGAGCCATTATATATCATCGGCCTTAAAATGTGTGAGGATATTAAGTGGAAATAATATCATATGTAGTTGCCAACAAATGAAGCCCAGGCTGGATGTTAAGGAACACAACATGAGAATTGTGTGCTGCTTACTTACATTTCCAACCTTACATCTAACACTTTGTAGATCTAACCTGAAAAAACAAGTGGAAGTAAGGCAGCCAGCAGTGTTGTTGTGTTTTCCTTCTTTAAACTGCTAATCATTCACAGTTGTAATCCATTAAAAGCAAACACTGAGGGAGTGCCCACACTATGTTTACATACCCATGTATTTGGGATTCAGCAATTTCAATTAGTTCATACCTCATTTGCATCTTCACCATGCTAACAGCCCTGAATCTACACTATATAAAAAGGCAACCATGTATGTTGGGAAGAATGCACATAAGCTATTTCTTCGTTATATATCTGTACAGAGGAGTATTTATCTTCAGAAGGTAGGCTTCCATTTTGTCAGCTACAAACTGCATATGCTAGGATGTATTTAAGAAAAATCTGAAGCAAATGTATTTACACTTTTATCTGTATGTATTAGTTAGAAGTGGACTGATGACATGAGCATGTTTGTCAAGCCATTTCAAAGGTATACATTATTGGCATGACATGAAAATGGAATGCTGTGTGATAAATATGTAGAAATGTTTCAGGGACAGTTCTTTTGATAGCACTTTTAGCATTTCAAAGATAGTTTGTGAGCAAAATGTGCCATTTTCCTGTTTTTTTGGGGGGCAAATGTGAGTTTCTGTTATGGCACAAAAAAGGATAGGCTGTTCTTTTGGGGTAGAGCAAAAGTGAGTTACTGTTATGGCACAAATAAGGATATGTTGCTTTGGTTACTCTTCTTGTTTTGCATCCTGTTTGTTGTTCATATTTCACATCTGTAGACTGTTGTATGTTTCTCCAGTGGGTAATACTGAGTGGCTACCTTTTCTAATTTATCTGGAAACAGTTATTTTGTAGTTATGTGATACTTATGTGTATTATTCTTCTGTTGTCTTTTAGGGCACCTAGGAGTATGCCACCCAGGCGTGTCAATTCTCAGAGACCCTCCCTTCACCAATGCTGAGAACAAGGTTATCATGGATGCGTTTAGGCAACATGGTGTTTTCTGCTGGAAAGGTGATAGGGAGATGTGGCACATAGGATGCAAATTTGGCAACAGATAGTGGATGATTTGAATGCCATGGGTGGCCATGGCAGGACACATGAACATGTGCACTGCAGGGCCACTGGTCTCTGTACCATTAATAGTGCCCCCCCCTATGCAAACAATCCTTACACCATTGTCTCTCTTCTCAATGGCTCTGCCCATGTACCATCTCCAACTTCTTGACAACCTGATATTCCTATTGTACTCCTTTTTAAATCATACTCATTACTCTCTCCCTTCTTGAGTGTCACCCTTGAAAATCTCCCTTTACCCTATTTGGCTCACAAGATATATGAACAATAGTGTAGCTACTCATGCTTGTCTTATGTATACTACATAAGCTATAATGCTCAGTCTATCTGTCTAAAGTATACTAAATAATTATGGCTTATCTGTCCTCTATGTTCAATTCTTATACATTCTATACCTTTGCTATGAATCAAAGCTGATTTCAATAACTTCAAACCATATAGAGTATAATATCCCAATTGATTCTCCTGATTAATACTCTTTTTGTAACTCACATACTTTTTAGTAACTCTTGTTTATCAATACTCCTTGTTAACTCAACTACATTTTGTAACTGTTGTTAAACAAATTTATATTTTTCTTGCATAATGTTATGGAGTTTTTCTCCCTGGGCCTCCACTGAAAATGGGCTCATTTTAGCCCAGTGGACTTTCCCAGTCAACAAAAGCAAATAAATAATTATAACATCTGCATGGATAAAAACAGCTGCAGTTGGCCATGACCAGAAGGTTACCAGGTGAGGACCAGCTAGAGAACCACCAAACAACCAATGAAGAGTTCCTGGCCAATATAAGGGATCAAGACAGCTCCCAGGAGAGTGCAGTACAACATGTGCTGGATGTTGGAGCAACAGAATCACAGACAGCAAGCATGTCTTAGGAAGAGTTTACAGGTAGGGTTTGCTACCTCAACAGTTGAATACTGTTGTATAGTAAAACAACCGAAATCAATAAGTTACTTCTGTGTCACATGTCTTTTTTTTGGTGGGAGGATTGAAGATTCCTACACTTATTAGCTTAGGTTTGGAGTTGTCAGCCACATTCTTGTTGAAAGTATAGTACAGAGAGCACCCCTGCATTACCAGGCTATAACTCATACCAGGAAACAACCAGCAAAAGTCCAAAGGTAAAAAAATACCAAAAAACAACACAAATTCTCCACCAAATGAATTTAATGTGGCTTAGCGCCTCGGCAACATCAGCCTTCCTTGAGCACACAAAAAGTAATAAATACATACTCCCTTTTATACCAACCACAATTAAATAAAAACAATTAATTACTCAATTAGTACATCAATTTAAAAAAAGCTTTTTTGTTTAAAGCAGCATTACATACAAAAGCAATAAATATATAACATGAAAAAACTAAAATATGTTACAATAAACATCTCCAGTTGACTTCTTTATTAAGACCACTAGGTGATAATGTATTATATTTCAATATATAAATAGTCTCTTTAAATAATAAAATGTTTTTCAACAATCTATCATCTCCTTTTCTGACAAAAACTTTTTCTAAAATAGTACACTCCAAAAAATTCACATTACTGTTATGTTGTTCCATAAAATGTGAAGCTACTGGACTTTCTATTACTCCCCTTTTGATGTCACGAACATGCTCCTGCATTCTAATTTTAAATTTTATTTTTGTTTCTCCCACATAACAGAGATTACAGGGGCACCTAAGGCAATAAATAACTCCTGTAGTATGACATGTAAATTGATTATTTGGTATAAACCTAATTCCATTTATTTTATCAAAATAAAATTTGATATATGAACATATATTACAAGAACCACAAGAAGTAGTATCATAAGTGCATAATGGATAGCTTAATTGATCTTTAGGATGAACATAATAAGCTTTAATTAATTTATCTCCTAAATTCTGTCCCCTTTTATATGCAACCTTTGGAACAATAGGAATACATTTACACATGAATTCATCTTGTAACAAAAATTTCCAGTAATACTTAATATAGTCCCAGATTTTTTCACTTAATAAATTAAATGTAGTCACAAAATAAATATCTTGTTTTTCTTTGTTACAATTTTGTGAATATCTATTAATTCTTGTATCTGAAAATATAATCTCCTTACCAACTTTATTAACTGGAAAAAAATTCTCAGTATTATTGGTAATAACTCTTAATAATTTATTAATAGATTGTTTAATCAATTCCATACTGTAACCTCTTTGTAAAAACATCTTAATGGAATCATAAATATTGTTTTCTAAATCTACTTCATCACTACATAGTCTAGATAATCTAACTATCTCTCCATATGGCAACGACTTCAAAGTATGGGGAGGATGGCAACTCGTGCCATATAAGTATTGATTACCATCCACAAACTTGCGATATACCGTAGTGGAAATTCGGTCATTGGTAATTCCTATTAGAGAAATATCTAGATAATTTACTTCCTTACCATACTGTAAACCATCAAATTGTAAATTATATTTATTATTATTTAAATCTGAAATAAACTGGTGTATAAATTCAAAACCTCCATTACAAAGAAAAATTAAATCATCTATGTAGCGAAAGTAAAGCAAAACATTGTGCTGAAAAAATATGTTGGTATAGATGTATTCTAACTCAAACTTAGCCATAAATAAATTGGCATACATAGGGGCAAAAGATGCCCCCATTGCTGTCCCTTTCAACTGATGGTAGATAACCTCATTAAAACTAAAAAAGTTATTAGCAAGACAAAAATATGTCAAATCCATAATATAATGTGAAGTGGGATTATCTCCCAAGAAGTAACGCAGTGCCTGTATACCATCTTTATGGCCAATATTGGTGTATAAACTAACAACATCCACACTAACCCAAAACATTTTTTCTGTCCATATAACATCTGAAATTTTATCAATGAAATCGAAAGAATCTTTAACATACGAATCAAGTTTTTCTACAAAAAGTAACAGATAATTATGTGTAACAATACCCATATTGCGTGAGAAATAATTAGTAGCAGAAACAATAGGACATCCCGGAGGACTCACTAAACACTTATGGAGCTTTGGAAGACAATAAAAAGTAGCTAAATTACAATTATCAGCACAGAATTTCTTATCAAAATCATTTTTAGAAAAATAACCTAGTCGTACACCTCTTTCAATTAATACAGTATATTCTTTCATAGCATTTAAGTATGTGTTTTGATCACTTATTTCATATGTCAAAGAATCACTCAAGTGTTTCATTCACATCTCAAAATATTGACTATGATGAAGTAACACTATTTTGTTGCCTTTATCAGAAGGCTTAACAACTAGGTCATGTCTATTCATAAGTCTATTTAAAGCACACCATTCATTTTTTGTCATATTATAATTCCAGGAACTAGAATTACAAGAATTCAAAAGTTCCTTAATAGAAAAATGAACCATTTATGAATACTGTGTGACAGTTTGATTAATATACGGTGGTAAAAATTTACTATGAAATTCAATGCCATCAGTATTAAACATAGAATAAGCATTGGAATACATGGAGACTTCAGTTTCATCAGAAAAACATGAATAGAAACTATCTTCACTATTATCACTACCTAAATCATTTATAAAACTCTTCCCATCTGTAAAAACATTATTTTGTGCAAAAAAACATTTCAAGTGTAATTTTCTAATAAACTTGAATATATCTTGTTTAAGTAAATGATGTCTTGGAATAACAGTGGGAACAAATTTTAAACCTAATTGAAGAACAGCTACTTCTTCACTGGATAATGCACAGCCTGATAAATTAACAACATTACAGATAGGCGAAAAGACAGTGTCCACAACATTAATTCCATCTACCTCGTTTAGATGCTTGTTTAAAGTGTCCTTCATGCGATGGAGAACCGGAGCCAGTACCCTTCTTCTTGTAGCCTCTCTTGGTGTTATTTCCATCGCTCCAAAAATGTTGTTGATGTGCTACAGGGTCCTGAGCCCCAGGTAAAGGAGGAAAATCATGGGTTTCACCTTCAGAGTCCGTAGTTTGACACAAACCCTCAGAAGAAGCAAACGAAACAGATAACTGTTTTTTATTAGTTCTCACTGTTTCCCCCGAACGGAAATTTTGTTTCTTTTTCCACAGGAAGGCCCACCCACTGTCATAATCACGTATATCTCTTTTAATTTTGGTAGATTTGTATTGGACCTGTTCATTTTCATATTTATTAAGCTTTTCCTTTATATTAAAGAAAATGTCATTAACTTTTGAATCACCTATCTCATGTAACAATTTAGAATGCATATTATGTGAGACAAAGATGGCCGCCATTCTATAAGCACTGCAGTACTTCAGCTCTCCAAAGACCAGAAACAAAATTCACCTCTGCGGATGTACATTTGGAGTTAATCAACTAATTGACAGCAATTAATAATCTACTAGAAGTCAGCGATCTTATCGAGGAAAAAAAATTAAAAAAAAATACTTGGTGACAACAGGATTGGAACTGATTGCTTGGTTGATTCTGAACAGAGCAACAAACAAAGGACTGAATTACCACATTACTGAAACTTTTACTTGGTAATCATTTCTATCTGCAGCATTTCAAAATGTCAAAAGAAGATAAAAATATGGACACTACAACTACTAAAACTAAACTGTCAGCATTGCAGTCTCCAGAGAAGGAATCCATATTTAAGAGACAGAAAACATTCAGACAGCAAGAAACTGCAAAAACAGGGGCATCAGCGAAATCTGATCAACAGGTTACGATGGAAGAAATTAAGTCTGCATTGTTGCCTATACAAGATGCATTACAAGACCTAACATCCCAAACACAAACATTTAGTGAGACATGTAATCAGATTCTAACAAGAATGGAGAAAGCAGAAACCAGAATAGCAGCAAATGAAGACAATATAGCATTGCTCACTAAAAGATCTGAATCACAAGAGGCTGATATACAAATGATGCAAAACAAAATTCTGGACCTGGAAGCAAGATCAAGACGTAACAACATAATCATCAGAGGGATCCCAGAATCAATCCAATATAATGAGCTGAACACTTCTATCATACAAATATTTGAAACATTACTTAAGGACTCTGTGGATGTTCAGCAAATTGTCATAGAAAGAGCACATAGAGCTTACAGGAATTCCCAAGCTTCAAATACACCAAGACCTGTGTATGTCAAAATATTAAACTTCCAGGATGTGAATAAAATACTTTTAACCATAAAAAAATCTGGAGGATCTATAATGTGGCAAAGTTATAAAGTTTCTATAACACAGGATTTACCAGCACAAATAAGACAGTCTAGACAAATGCTGGCTCCATACTGTAAGTTTCTAATTGACAAAAACATTAGATTTCAAATGAAATATCCTAACAGTTTAATCTTTACTCTTGATGGCATTAAATACACTGTAAATACAAAAAAAAGAAGCCAGACCTACCTTTTTGAAGCTGTTTAAGGCTCTGCCACCGTCTGAAAATTGAACAGTACATCCTGGCTTTTTCCTGCATTAGAGTGAATGGGAGACTTCATTTACGAGAATCCGAGGCTTCAAAATCCTTTGTGTGTTCCTCTTTCTTCAGCAGGCCTGGTAATTCTCCGTTTTATCTTTTAATCTCGTCTTCCTAGCTGAAACACGAAGATTCCACAACGTTTTATGGCTTCTACGAGCGCTCCTGACCCACGAGGAAGCAGGAAACAAGGTAAAGGAAGCAGGGGGACCGTTTTGAGTGTGGTACAGCTGAGAGGTCCATTCACGAATTGGTTCCCCCGTCGCGAGCGCAAAAATTCGAAAATTGAACTGCCTGGACTGCTGCAACTGCTGGGAAGCAAGAAGAGCTGCTGTAAATCGAAACGAAGCTTTTTGGGACTTTTTTGATGCTAAAATGACTGAGAAACGATCAATGAGGTAAAATGTGTCTTGTATGGACAAAAATGTATGGTTTGGCTGTTGCTGTATAAGAGTCTATGGCTTAGTGGTAAATCCAGGTAATGCAGTCTATTTTTGTGTTATTTTTTATTTTTTTTTTTCTCTCCTTTGCAGGCTTGTTTTGTAACTTACTGTGTTTTATTTAGGGAGTAAATAAGTGAATAAATAACTGTGTTCAGTTTGGGGAAAGGGGAGAACAGAAAAAAGAAAAAAATATATATATATATATACATATAGTATAATTAGCAAACAGTAGTAGTAGTTGTGTAATATAGGTGATGTCTAACTGTAATGATCTATAAAAATTAAATGCAATATTGTAGGAATGTTTTGAAGATAAATAGCTGACCTAAATAATGGCTTGTTTTAAACAAATGTATAATAACTGTGTGCTTATTAGGTGAACTGTTAGTTAAAAGGTTTTGGAACAAGTAATTATAATGCTAACATATTATTGCTGTATTTAAAGTTTGTTAAAAGTGAATTATTTGACATGTCAGGTACAATTAGTTTACATGAATATTAGGGAAATGTTCAGAGCTGTAGTTACTTGAGTGCGGTGTTTAGTAGGGAATGTCTGGGTTAGACTTTGTAGACATAGATATAGTTGGTGTAGGTTTTTGCATGCTATTTTATTGTTAGTTAATAGAATTAGTAGTTTAGCTACTTGGGGAATGTTATCCAATGTGAAAAACCTATGTTCATCCTAGTCCGGAGGAATAGTGGATAGGCACTGGGTAGGGATGGGATGGCTGTTTTGCTTCCAAAAATTCACGTAATACCAACACTTGTCAATTTAAGGTGGAAAACAAAAATAGATACCATTATTCATCAATTCATAGTTTAGAATGTGGATAATAGATTCCTGGAATGTTAAAGGACTCCAGAACATGAAAAAGAAAGCTGTTTCTGCATTTGTTTTTTAAATCAAAAGCAGGTTTTATTCTATTGCAAGAAACACATTTGACTAATGACCAGTGGGAAACAATGAAGGACAAGAAATGGATTAGGAAGGTTGTAAAGGCGGAAGGGACTACGAATAGTGCTGGGGTGGCAATTATAATCAAGAATCAGTTTCAAGGAGAAATTTTGGAGGACAAAATAGATAAAGAAGGCAGATGGTGTTTGGTGGTTCTCAAAACTGAAAGTTTCGATAAGCCGATAGTACTTTTATGTGTTTATGCCCCAAATGTGAACCAACATCATTATGTAGCTTCAATTTACTCTATTCTACAGTCATATAACAACTGTTACATAGTTATATATATATAATATATATATATAATATATAATATAGTTATTATATATATACATAGTTACATAAGATTGGAATGCTTACCAAGATTCTAAAACTGATAAGTTGGGAGCTTCGACTGCTTTTAATAAGCAGGCAATGGTAGCGTTGAAAGAACTGAGAACGGATTTCAAACTATATGACCCTTTTAAACACAAACACATACAAGCAAAGGCAGAAAACTTTACTTTCTATTCTAGCTGCCATAAAATGTGGTCAAGAATTGATTTTTTTTTAATTCCAGAAGTGTTCATTTCACTTGACCCTAGGGTTTCTAATCAAGCTAGACAGCTCTCAGACCATTCTAAAATAACTTTAACTTTAAAGACCGATATTTTGAATACTAAAATCATGGTGGATATAATTGGTCCTTAAACCCATACCTATTAACCAAAGAAGATATAGTACAGGAAGTTAAGGAGATACTTAAACAATTAGTATACAATATACCCCGTAATGAACATCCATTAGATATAGAATGGGCTACAACTAAAACTTTGTTAAGAGGATTATTTATTCAGAAAGCCACTTATTATAAAAACTCCAAAATAAAGAACAACTGGATCTGGAAACTAAAGTACAATTATTGGACCAGGAGCTGATGAGTAACTACACTGAGCAAACAGAAACTGAGTTGTTAAGATGTCAGAAAGAGCTGTTTCTTATGCATAACAGAAAATTGACACTGTACGAACAAAGAAGTTTAGTTAAATATGCAAATCACATTCAAACTCCCTCGAAAGCATTAGCCCGTATTATTAATCAGATGAAATTGACACGATTAATTACCGAAATAAATCATAATAATACGTTATATACTGATAAGTCAGATGTCATGAAGATTTTTGAATCAATTTTTAATCAGATATATGGTGAGCAACAAACTTATGGGCATGATGAAGAGAGAAAAGAGTTCTTACAGAAAATTAATTTTCCCAAGATTGACGAGGATTCTCAGGGAGAATTGACTGCATTGATTACAGTTGATGAAGTTCTAGAGGCAATTAAGAAACTAAAGCCACATAAAGCCCCAGGACCAGATGGTATGACCTCTGAATTTTATAAATCTTTTAGTGGGATTCTGAGCACCGTACTTTCACAGACCTTTAATTATATAATTTTGAATGGCAGCAATGATCGTCATTTTAATGCCTCAAGAACAATTTTGTTATTGAAAGAGAATAGTGATCCCAAAAATCCAGACAATTATAGGCCCATATCATTGTTGAATATTGATATGAAAATCATGACATCTATTCTAGCTAGTAGATTAAAAAAAATAATAAACTTGATAATATCAGAAGAACAGGCGGGGTTTATAGATGGGAGACAGACTACAGACAATACATTAACTCTTCATACTTTAATATCTTATGCAAAGTATAAAAATATGAACATATATGCTTTAATAATTGATGCTCAAAAAGCATTCGATAGAGTTAATTTGGCTTATTTATTTGAAACATTATCATATTTCAATATACCTCAGCTTTTTATTTCTATGTTAAGAAATTTATACAAGAATGCATACACTAGTTATATATAAATCATGAATGTTCCAAAAGGATTCAAATTAAAAATGGAACTCGACAGGGGTGCCCATTGTCTCCCATACTGTTTAATCTGTATTTGGAACCTTTATTTCTTCATGTGAAACAAAAAGTTTTTTATAATTCTCCTGTACTTCTTGGGATAAAGGTTGGGATGGCTGCTTTTGCAGATGATTTAAATATATACAGTACCACACCGGTGTCAGATACGGAAAAAATACTATCAGCAATACAAACCTTTGAGAAAATTGCTAATTACGGACTAAATTTTAAAAAAACCAAAATATTCCCTCTAAAGACACCTACACCTTTTTCAATGCTACCATTGATAGGACGAATAAGGACAGAAGAAAGAATAAAATATTTGGGGATTGACTTTTCAACTGAAAATAGAGAATTTTTTATCAACAATATTAAGGCAACTGGAGACCGAATAACAATGGATTTGAAAAGATGGAGTAAGTTGAAGCTACCGATGATGGCAAGAGCAGCGATAATAAAAATGGACGTTCTCCCAAGAATGCTATATATTTTTAGAGCAGCACAACTTAAAATCACGAAATCCTTTTTCAAACAATTTCAGATAGGACTGGGGAAATTTCTGTGGGAACCCAGAAAAATGAGAATATCCTATGAAAAACTGATGGCTCCTAAAACGAGGGGGGGGTTGGATTTACCAGATTTTGTGATGCATTATACAGTGATTCAGGCCAATAGGATTTTAAGGGTGTCTTACTTGGATAGCAAAAATAGAAAATGGATACCCAAATGGGTACTGCTAAATTATAAACATATAAAAGGGAAGAGAATTAATGTTAAAGCTGTACCATTTTTGAATATAAAAACATTGAGTAAATATGAGTTAATGGAACACATCAAGGTATGGGCAGTGGTGACTCAAACTCTGTTTGCCTCCTTGAACCTTTTAAAATATATGATGAGGTTTCAACCGTTTGATGGAAATCCTAATATAACTATTGGTAATCAACTGATAGACTTAAAGAAATATCCATTTATTAAGGAATTAACTGTAAGGGATTTATACCCCTTCCTAGGAGTAGCGGTACATGATATCTTAAAAGAGATGAATCTTCCCATCTCTTATTTAATTATAATGAGGCAGTTAAAAGATTTGGCCATAAATTATTTTACCAGTTCTGAAATAAAAAAGAGGAACTAGTTATTTCAGGTCATCTGTGGGAAGCATTGCAACAAGATAGAAAATATATATCCTCAGCGTATAAAATGGCAAAAGAGAGAAAATATAATAATCATATTCTGTTATCCAAATACTGAGAGAGAAATTGCCATCCCTAGACGACAGTAAAATAGTAGAGGCGTTTAACTTAACATTAAAATCCGTATCACTTCAAAAACTGGTCTTTACTCAATTGATGATATTTAACAATGCATATTATACCCATCTTACACTTCATAAATTTGATTAAAAAAAGTCACCTAAATGTCCACAGTGCGTAGATCAGACAGCAGACCTGTTACACATGTTCTGGAGTTGCAAGTGCATTTATAAATTATGGAATTCTTTAAAGTTACAACTACAAAAAATGGGTTACCAAAACTCAACACTCTCCTGGGAATTTCTGATTTCACATATTCCACCGGAGAATTTGGACAAAACAAAAAAGATTGTAATTATGAATATTAGTTTACTAATGAAATTATATATAGCCACAAATTGGTTGAACCCAGCACAGGTGTCGTGGCAAAATTTCAGGCTGTTAGCGATTAAGCATATATTAGCACAAATTGTTAATTAGAAATAATAAGAAAAGTATAAACAGCATAAAAATTTGGGAACAAATCTTTAATATTATTTTACGTAGGTTCCTATCCACTTTCCGTCAGGACATTCTGTATGTGTACCAACACATTCTTGGATTAGATAGAAAATGTAGAAATAATACAAATTATTGGCTTGAGTTGGTTTATAATTGTCTATTGTAGATGCTTTTATGTTTAATTTTTTGTGATTTTAATTTCCTGTACTTGGTTAAAATGATATTTATTCTTAATGTATTATAGGGAAATTCAAAATGGAACTAAAACATTGGAAGCAATATTGTACATAATGTAAATAGTGTGTGAAATGTATAATGGTTTGGCAAAACAATAAAAATGATTATTGAAAAAAAAAAAGAATGCATATTATGTAACTGCCCCTGTAGTCTTTGCAATAACAATTGTTCCCTTTCTATCAGTATGTTGACCCATTCCATTGCACAGTTATGTGCTGCCGCTAACCAGTGATCTTTGAATGCCAGGTCAACATTGTCGGAAGAATCGAAAGGAGTCGCTGGGCTTTTAAATGCCCTTAACCCTCGTGGAGCAATATCAAGTTCAACATATCTATTAAGTCCAAGTAAATTAAAGTGACAGCGGATTTCTCTGAAAATCAATTTTTCAAAATCATATACGCTGTCCTGAATTTCTTGAGGAAACGTATAAGCGGTACGCCCACCAAGAGCTCCAAATGGGTTATGAAATTTCTGTTTCCTTTCTTTCATAAATTTGGAAATACATTCCGATGAAATAACTTCACTATTGGAAACAGCCGTGGGTACAACTGATTTCATATTAGAAACAGCAATAGGTAAAACTGTTTTCATACCACCCAAAGCGTCCGTAACTGATGAAGGAGCTTGTACAACAATAGAAGCATTAGATCCACCAGGGACATCAAGAGCTGCAGTCGTCACAGATAAAGAAGAGCCAGATATAAAAAAATTATCCATAGTCTTTTGTGAAGTCATACCCGATGCACCTAGGATTTCCATGCCACCAGGAACAGGAGGGGTAACAAAACCATTCACAGAAGGAACAGAATTTTCCCAAAAAACTCTGGGAGTATTCAAAAGAGAAGTCGAATCCATTAAACCAAGAAACAACCAGCAAAAGTCCAAAGGTAAAAAAATACCAAAAAACAACACAAATTCTCCACCAAACGAATTTAATGTGGCTTAGCGCCTCGGCAACATCAGCCTTCCTTGAGCACACAAAAAGTAATAAATACATACTCCCTTTTATACCAACCACAATTGAATAATAAAAATTAATTACTCAATTAGTAAATCAATTTAAGAAAAGTTTTTTAACTTTTTAAGCTTTTTATAACTCATACCACACTCTTCGGCCACCTAACATGGACTGGACCACCAAATGGGGAGGTGTGTCCAAATTCATTGAGGATATCCACACCTCCAGGCTAGTTACTCAGCATAATGCATCTGAGGTTATCCAAGTGCAACTAACTCTGGGCAAAACTGCAATCCAAACTGTAGCTTGCTACAGATCCCCCACCATGCCCCAGGATTCCCACTCTTCTTTTCTTGATGTACTGGAAAATATTAGGGTTCAAACAAACACCCTAATAATGGGCGACTTCAACTACCCCACCGTTAACTGGGAAAACTACTCATGTACCAACTCCTTAGCTCAACGCTTTCTGGAATTCATAAATTCCAATGCCCTGGATCAACTTATCCACACCCCCACCAGGGGCAACAATATCCTAGACCTAGTCATCACCAACATGAGTGACCAGTGTTCCACACCTGAAGTCAACTCCTCGTTAGTCAGATCTGACCATAAGCTAATCACCCTAGATATCCACATCCTGCCCCCACCCCCTATTAAGGAAACCATGGTAAATAATTTCTCCAAAGCCAACTTCATGCTTCTTAAGACAGAAGAGTTGAACTTCATGACATCCATGCAGATGGGCAATACCGTTACAACTGCTGAATCCTACGCAAATGCACTCTATAAGCACTTACACAAGTACATGGATCATGCTATCCTAAATGGAACCAAGATGCTATCCTCCAAAAAGGAAGCCGATCTGGTGGTCCACTGCCATAACAAACTACAACAGAATAAAGAAACTGTTGCAAAAGAGAGTAAAATCCCATGAGTGGAAGAGCTCCCTGGTCAGCCTCAGTAAGAAGCTGAGATCCCTTATAAGATCCTCCAAATCTAGCTATGAAAACAAAATTGCCACTGATTCTAGGGATAACCACAAAACATTCTATAGCTATGTCAAGAATCTCAAGGGCAACACCCAGATGTCCTTCAAGGATGCATCTGCAGTCCTTACATATGGGTTGTCCTGCCTCAGGCAGCCATTCGGTCGGCCGGATTCAAAAGTCTGGGTCCGGTGTCGGCTGATGTCGCCTCTTCCCCGACGTCAGAGTGCCTGGGGTATAAAAGTGTCAGCCGACGCCATCTTCCTCAGTCTTTCTTGCTGCGTGGTGCCCGAAGCAGAAGCAGTTCGCAAGTGCCGGTCGGCCAGCTCCTGTAACTTCAGCTACCGAAGTCAAAAGCTGGCACCGCTGGGGACTCTTTCTTGCCTCAGCCGATGTCAGATCAAACGCTTAAAGTTAATAATTGCTTGACTTGTGGGAAACAAATACCTCATAAGGATTTCCATTCCTACTGCCTCCCCTGCCTAGGCCCAGACCATGACGTCTCGGCCTGTACTGCCTGTGCCTCCTTTAATCGACGCACTCTTAGGCGTCGGTCGGAGTTTGCAGAGGAATTTTTTGAGGCTAGTTTCTCTTATAAAATGCCGTTGGAGACTCCGACTTCTCATTTAACCAAGAAATGGAAGGACAAGGACCGACACACGCGGACCGTGGTTTCGGCTGAAACCGCTCCTAGGCCTACCGCGAGTGTCTCGGTCTTGGCTGAAACCGAGTCCTTGGTACTTCCGTCCGTAGAAACCGCTCAACCGACAGCCTCAGCCCCGGAGGCTTTTTCTGAGTCGGTTATGGAATTACCCTCGGAAACCGGTGTTCAGGAACCTACCGACACCATTCCCCTAGACAAAACTACTCCAGCACGTGGGGCAGCCAGGCCCCCTGCATCCATGTCCATAAATGCTTTCACTAGGGCTAAAGCTGCTAAGCAACAAAAAACTCTGCCTCCCAAGTCTATTTCTCAGGGATCCACTACAGGTTCTCAGATACTAAGTTTGGCTGAGGACCTTATTTCCTTAATTAGGGGCTCTCAGCCTCATCCGGACAGGGGCTCTCAACCCCCACTAGACAAAAGGCCCAGGGTTGAGTCTGCTGAACCTCAGTCCTCTGATGAGGCCTCTGATGGCTCTGCTCTATCAGACTACCAGGAGGAGGCCTTCACGGCCTATGAGGATTCTGATGCAGAGGAATCTATTCCCTCTGCCTCCCCTCCTGAAGAGCTGTCTTTGGGGAGACCCTTCACTCCATGAGAGAGCATTTCCAATGGCAGGGCCAGGAATTCTCAGATTCCAGGAAGAGATTAAGGACTTTTCTTCATTTACCTCAGCATAGACCTTTGGCTATTCCTCCTGTTTTAAGTGTCATTGATGATGTGTATTCTGAGTCTAGCACTACCCCTGACACCCTTCCTCCGGCTCCTGTTAAACCCGATAGGTACTACAGGGTCCCGGACTCACATCATTTCCTTTACAAGGCCCAATCTGCTGACCCAGAAACTATTTCCCAGGGTCCTAAAGGGGTTGCAGCTGCCACTACTAAAAATCCACTCCCTTCTGAAAGGGAGTCCAGGGCTTTAGAGAGATGGGGTAAAAAAGTGTACACTTATTCCACTCTGTCTATGAGGGCTTTAAATTGTCAATTTCATATGATACAGTACCAAGAGTATTTGTTAGATGAATTGCAGAAAAAACTGTCTTCGCCTGAACCCCTAGATCGTAAGTCACTTCAGGATCTGGTACATAATTCACAACAGGTTAGCAACCATTTCTTGCAGTGTGGTTATGATGCATTGAAAGCTTCATGTAGGTCAGCAATGACAGGTGCAGTCATACGTAGACATGCCTGGCTGAAGGAACAATCTCTGCCAGATCATGTTAAGGCTAAGCTTCTGGATACTCCACTGGAAAAGCAAAAGTTATTTGGCTCCACTGCTCAAGAGGTCTTAAATAAATTTGAGGAAAAGGCAAAATCTGTACAAACAGTCAAAGATTTCCTCCAGGTACAACCACCAAGATTCAGCAATAATTGGCCTTCTAAGAATTGGTCCTTTCCAGAAGAAAGATTTCAAAGAGGCAAGAACAGGCGTGCCAGAGGTAGAGGGCAAGCTAGAGGCTCCTACAGAGGATGTCAATGGCAGCCTCCTAACCACAATAGGTAGTGCAGGTCCAACAACTGCTGCACAAGGACAGACTCAATGACTTCACCTTGACCCCGCCGACCAGGGCTCAATTAGAAGCACCTTTGGGCGGAAAGTTGTCGTTATTCTCAAAAAATTGGCACAGTATTACAAGGGACAAATGGACACTGCAAATAATAGACAAAGGATACAGGTTCCATTTCCATACATTACCAGAAAGAAAGGGAATGCCAAACCTGCCACCAAATCAGAGGGCAGAGGCTTTAAAACAAATTGCCAACCTATTGCAAATGAAAGCTATAGAAAAGGTTCCTCTCGCAGAACAAGGCCAAGGATTTTATTCCAGACTATTCCTTGTCCCAAGAAAAAAAAACAATGGAGGCCTATTCTCGATTTGTCCGCACTGAATACTTATCTCATTGTGCCAAAATTCAAAATGCTGACCCTACAGCAACTCCTTCCCATGCTGGGCAAGGGGTCTTGGCTGGTAACTCTAGACCTCAAGGAGGCATACCTGCATGTCCCTATCAGACAAAGTTGCAGAAGACACCTCAGATTTCTTGCAGGTTCAGAGCATTATCAATTCTCAGCATTGCCCTTTGGCTTATCTACTGCACCCAGAGTATTCACGAAATGCCTGGCATCAGTAATTGCACACTGCAGACTTCAGGGGATTTAAATATACCCGTATCTGGATGACTGCCTTATACAAGCGGACAGCCAACAAACTTTGGAAAAACATTTGAATTATGCCATCCGCCTACTGCAGGCCTTGGGATACACAGTCAACATTCACAAGTCAAGGCTTGTGCCATCCCAAAGAATAACTTTTCTGGGTGCGGAACTAGATACAACTACCCAAATGGCTTTGCTCACAGAAGAAAAACAAAGACAACTACCGGATTACTTCAAAAATCTAACAAAACAAACTCAGATGACTGCAAGGAAAATCCTGCAGGCCCTGGGTTACATGGCATCGTGCATTCTTCTGATTCCACAAGCAAGGCTGCATATGAGAAAACTACAATGGTACCTAAGGAGTTTATGGTCTCAGCACAATCACAGCCTAGAAGCTTTGATACCACTCATTCCATGCCTTCAAAAGGAATTCCTGTGGTGGGCCCAAGCAAGCCAGTCAAACAGGGGCCTGCCTTTCAGCAAACCAGTAACCAGCCAAACCATTACCTCGGATGCTTCAGACCATGGATGGGGAGCACATATTGAGGACAGATGCATCCAAGGTCTATGGTCTCAGAAAGAATTAGCATGCACATAAACCAAAAGGAAATGCTGGCAGTGATTCATGCAATCGAGGCCTTCAAGCTCTTTCTACATCAAGGCCACCTGCTAATAAGGACAGACAATACCACAGTTATGTGGTACATAAACAAGCAAGGAGGTACCCATTCCTACCCTCTTTGCAGACTAGCAATGAATCTTTGGGAACTTTCCCTAAAACTCAATATAGAGCTGCAATCCCAGTTTGTGCCAGGAAAAGACAATATACTGGCGGACAGCCTAAGCAGAAATACCATGGACCCACACAAATGGATGCTGCACCCAGACATCTTCCTTCAGATAACACAATCATGGGGAAGGCCGGACATAGATCTTTTTGCCTCCCACCACAATCATCAGCTGAAGAAATTCTGCTCAAGGACATACCACCCACAAGCATGGAAAGTGGACGCCCTCTCTTTCAGTTGGAATACTCTAACAGTGTATGCATTTCCACCACTCCCACTAATGACCAAGGTGTTACTGAAAATCAAGACAGAGCAGTCAAAAGTGATTCTAATAGCCCCAGACTGGCCAAGGCAGCACTGGTACCCACTGTTACGGAGCCTGCCACACACGAAACCATGGCCTCTACCACTATGGGCACTCCTTCTGACACAGCACAATTACAAAACTCTGCACTCCAGCCTGAAAACCCTGCAGCTGACAGCCTGGAGAATACCTTGACTCCTCACCAGGAAAAGCTATCCAAGAGAGTGAAGGATATCATCATGGAAGCCCGCAGACCTTCCACGAGAAAGACATATTCAGCAAAATGGAAAAGATTCCACACTTGGAGCACCACAAAGGGCCTAGATGCCACAGTGATGAGCATGGCACATATCCTGGAATACTTGGCAGACATGCTCCATAATGGCCTTTCTTACTCTTCCATAAAAATTCATGCTTCAGCAATTTCAGCAGAATACAATACTGATCCACCTGTCTTCTCTCATCCTCTCCTAAGGCAGTTTCTAAGAGGAATTAAAAGCATCAATCCTCCAAGAAAACCACCAGTGCCTACATGGGACCTTAACTTCATGTTGGAAAAGTTGACTTTACCTCCCTTTGAACCAGCAGCATCTTCAGAGTTACAGTTCCTGTCTTGGAAGACTGCCTTCCTTCTGGCCATAACCTCAGCAAGAAGAGTATCTGAATTGCAGGCACTCATGGCAGTACAACCATTTCTTATTTTTCATCAGGACAGAGTCTCCTTGAGAACCAGTCCTTCATTCATGCCAAAGGTGGTATCCAGGGTCTCATTGAACCAAGCTATTCACCTGCCTACCTTCTTTCCAAACCCACAAAACAAGGGAGAGAAACTTCTGCATACCCTGGACATTCACAGACAGTTACGCTACTACTTGGGCAGAACTAAGACTTTCAGAAAAACTGACCAGCTGTTGGTAGCATATGCTGCAGGCATTCAAGGAAAAGCAATTTCCAAACAGACAATTTCAAAATGGATAGGAAATTGCATTAGATTCTGCTACTCTTATCATGGAAAAGCTGTGCCAGCTAACATCAGACCTCATTCCACCAGAGCTACAGCCACCTCCACAGCCTTCTTAAGAGGGGTGGCTACCAAGGACATTTTAGAAGCTGCTACATGGAGCTCTGTGCATACATTTTCCAAGCATTACAATTTACCCTTATATTCCAGATCCAGAGCAGGCTTTGCTACGGCAGTCCTGCAGGGCATTTTAGCTACACCATCATTTTCTTAGAGCCTACCACCCCCAGCTTGGCTATGGTATTCCACCCATATGTAAGGACTGCAAATGCATCCTTGAAGGACATAGTACAGTTATGTACCTACCATAAATGTAGATGTCCGATAGGTATGCATCTGCAGTCAGGTTTACCCTCCCTCCTTCCCCTCTGTGGTACTTCTTGGGTACTTATCCCTCTTATAGCTAGCTGGGGTTATCTATTATGGTGTATTTGTTTTATATTACTGTGCATGTTTGCAATATTTTGTATTTCTACCAAATTTAGCCTTCCTTAGAGAGCACCTGGCATCTGGGGCAAGAAAAACTGAGGAAGATGGCGTCGGCTGACACTTTTATACCCCAGGCGCTCTGACGTCTGGGAAGAGGCGACATCAGCTGACGCCGGACCCAGACTTTGGAATCCGGCCGACCGAAGGGCTGCCTGAGGCAGGACAACCCATATGTAAGGACTGCAGATGCATACCTATCGGACATCTACATTTATGGTTGGTACAAAACTGTACTATCTGCTCTGAGTTACAGCACAACGGCATAAAAATTACAGAACCAACTGATATAGCCAACATCCCGGCAGATAGGTTCAGTGTTAACTTTACCCCCCTCTCACCCCCTAAAGGGCCCATATCTTTACAGGAAGAATGCAGAGTCCCTGTAATCACAACTACGCAGGTAAAAGCTGCACTCTCTAAAGCCAAAAACACAGAATCCATGGGACCGGACAACATCCCAGGTTGCATTTTACATGAACTTCAGAACAAACTGGCTCCCCACCTAAGCACCATGTTCAATAATAGCCTCACGTCAGGCTTTGTGCCCAATGAATGGCATACAGCAACAGTTATCCTACTCAACAAAGGGGGAGCCACTAGTGATCCCAGGAACTATCACCCTATTAGCCTGATGAGCCTGGTCTGTAAGGCCATGGAACGTATCATCATGGAACTCAAAGACATTGGTAACCTCCAAGCTCTGGACCTCATCTAGTTCGGGTTTGTGAAAGGCAGATCATGCCTCCTGAACCTGATAGACTTCTTTGAGGCAGTCACCAAACCCGTAGATGAGGGTAAGGTGGTTCACACAGCCTATCTTGACCTCGCCAAGGCTTTCAACACCAACCCCCATTCTGGAATTATAGCTAAACTCACTAAAGGAGCCCGTTTTTGTACCCACCATTATATAAATCTTAAACAACTTGGTTGGCTGGAATTACAAAATCAACTACTGCTACAGCAAGTTAGCATCACCCACAAAATCTTCTTTCAACCTTCAAATACTCCCATACTCTGCACTCTTATTAGCCCTTATAAAACCCTCTCTTCATTGTGCTCAGCCACAAAGCTCCTAGCAGCCTACCATAAATCCCACAACAAAGCTGGGGACTGTTTGTTTTCCAACTCAGTTGGACCTATTTGGAACAAGCTTCCAAGCGAACTTACAGCACTTACCTCTACACCCACTTTCAAGAAGCATCTAATAAACTTCCTTAAATCCCAATGGCTCTGCCCTTGTACTAACCCTGACTGAAACTTTTATTGCCTCCAGTCACTCACCTGTTCTTTTGACCTCAACTTCTTTACTACTTTAACTTTACCAATTCCACTGAACTACTGAAAAAAAAAAAAATGATTATATTTATATTCAATTATAGTCCTCTATGTAATTCTTTCAACATGTTATGTCTTGTGATATCAGGACTTCAAATGTTTTCTATCTCTATTTGCATTCCTTTGTGTACAATTTGTCCACCTGTAGTATTTTTTGTTGGCTGTTCTACTAGCATTGTTTTTGAAGTGCTTTTTTTCTTTGGTACAATTTTCTTGTCTTTTTTTTTTATCTGCTTGTGGAGCTTTTCTCCCTGGGCCTTTACTGAAAATGGACATGTATCCAGCTAGACTAGCTTGGTCAACAAATGTAAAATAAAAAAAAATAAATAAACTAGGTATAAATCCCTACGTCACAAGATGGGTTGCCAACTGGCTCACTGACAGAACCCACACTGTAAAAGTTGCAGACTCCAAATCTGACTTCAAATCAGTGACAAGTGGAGTACCACAGGGTTCAGTCCTGGGACCTCTCCTGTTTGGTATCTACTTCTCTGAAGTACAGGCTAACACAGAAGGCCTTTGGCTAATGAAGTTTGCAGATGACTGCAAACTATGAGCCATAGTTGAGTCCCCAAATGATAGTGGACATCCTACAGAAGGGCCTCACTGAAACAGATGCCTGGTGTCAGAGCCATGGCCTCAAGCTCTATGCCAAAAAGTGCATTGTCATCCCCTTTGGTAAAAGCTCTGTACCCATGAACTACCATATAGGTGGCAGTCTACTTGATGCCAAATGTTTGATAAGAGACCTTGGGATCCAGGTGGACAGTAGTCTGTCCTTTGATAATCACATCGCCATAGTAGTCAGGAAATCCTTCTACATGGCACACCTCATCACAAAAGGGTTCTCATCCAGGAAAAAAGAGGTCATCGTTCCCCACTACTCAACACTCATTAGACCCATTATAGAGTACAAAGCCCCTTTTGGAATGTACCTCACAAGACATCTGCAGACCACAGAAGTACCTCACAAAGAGGATTACCGCCCTCAAACAGATGCCCTACACTGACTGTCTCAAAAAATTCGGCTTTACTCTGTAGCATATCGCCTAATCCAAGGTGATCTCTGCCTAACATATAAAGCTATGTCAAACCCATAGCTGTTGGACATGCTACACCTAAAGAAATCCCAATCCCTCCGGGCTACACACTCTAGGGACCGAAACATTGTCACCACAATAAACAGGACATGCTGGAGGGATAGATTCCTGTCCCAGAGACTTCCCATACTCTGGAACAAGCTACCCATCTATGTCAAGCAAAGTTCCTCATTAGCACTCTTCAAGAAAAATCTTGATGAGTGGATGGGAAATAGGAAATGCACCCTGGGGATTACTTCTGTGGCTCTGCTTGACAGGGGCTCAGGAAAATAACTTTTTTGGGTGCATAAGCCAGGGAACCTTGTTGGCTAGGCTTACTTTTGGCCCTTGAGCCAATAGCCTAGTACCTACCTATGAACCTATAAAGGGGTAAAATTATTACCCCTTGTGTTACTGTTAATTGTGATGATGTTTCCTTTACCTCTTGCTTAACTTCTTCAGGACTGTCTGGATTACAGAGGAGTATCTTATCTGCAGATGGTAAGCCAAATATTTTAGGTCAGTACTGCTAAGCAATTTAATTAAAATGTTAGTGTATGCTGTTGATGGCAGGCCTGTTGTGTGTATTGCTGTACTGTCTGTAATAGTGGCAGCACTGTTACTTTTTTAGCTTGTATTGGACTATAGTTGCGTATGTATTAATTTTTTCCTGTGTTTGTTGCTTTTTATCACAGGTGATCATGACAGTGGGAGTGTGGGCCCTCTGTCACCTAATGTCAGTGTGTCAGCAAATTTTGATGATGATGGTGGCCAAATTGAGGCACAGTCAGGGAGTGCAGAGGTTGAATCTGGCATTGAGGTTGACATACAGCTATCCCCTGTAGTTCCATCAGACACAGCCAATAGGTGTACATCTACCCATTCCAGTGAGCCCTCGGATATTAGACAGGTGGAGGGTGCGGCCATTGATCAGGAAGTGTGGCTACTGTGGCTTTAGTGCTTGTTGACCAAAGTGTAGGTGAGGTGTCATGCAAGAAGGTTGATGTGGGGGGGCTCGGAGAGGGCCTGCTGTCCCTCCTTCACCTAGTGCAGGTGTCTCTTCCTCTGCCACTCAGTATATGTTTAAGGCCATCATGGAGGCATAGGCACATTCCCATAGGTGCTCCAGACAAATGCTCAGGGTTGTAGATGTGGCACAGTCTGACATGCATGAATGTGCTGATTCAATGGATCGGATGAATGACATATTGGAACGAGGGGTGTCTGTGATGGGCCAGGGGTTGTCTGTCATGGAACGAGCATTGTCTGTGATGGAATGTCTGCTGGGAGTGAAATGACATCCTTGAGGGTGTTGATCAGCCACAACATCTGCTGTCAGCCAACATGGCTGTGACTAATCACGCTCCCATAGTGGCAGTACTTTCAGTGCTCCATCAGTGAGTGTGCTGGACACACGGCAGGCCATGGGATTGTGTTCCTGTGCATTCCCATGAAGGGAGCGCATCCAGCAGACATCAGTCACATTCAGGTAGCAGCAGTGCATCTGACTGTGGGCATGGACGTGCCAGTGAAATGCCTGACAGAGTCAGTTCTTGTGGTCAGGGACAACAGCAATGAACTGCCACCTCTACCATGCATGGCTCACACTTGTCTGGCATACCAAGATACAGAACCAGCACAGAGCTTGGTTATGCTCATACAGACATTCACACACCAATTTAATCTGGAGGACCGCTACAGACACATACACACATACAACAGTTACTCAGTTTGTCTCACTGGCTATTTGTTGGTTTATCCAAATGTCTGCCTGCTTCTCTTTCTTACTCACACACACTCATCGACCTTTTGCATTAGCCTAGGCTTCTTGCCCCCCCCCCCCCCCACACACACACACAAAACACCTTGTGCAACTGATGATAACTATGCCATATCCCTATTTTCTATCTTTTGGATTCAGGAATGCATAAGCTTTTTTGTCTGATGCTCAGGGTGCATAGCTAACTTAATAGTATATCTGCATTTGTGGTGTTGAACTGGTAATTCTAGCTTTGACTTATACTAGCCTTGGAAAGTTGGACAGTTGACAGCATCAAATTTTCACAACTTTATAGTGAATGATCTTGTGAGGGCTGTGAAGTCAGAAACTGCAATGTGTATCATTAGTTTCTAACTTCTCTCTTTAATGATTTTCCATTACAAACGTATGTTGCTAAACAGAGGGCATCCAGTGATCATCAGTACTTTGAGAGATATGACTATGTGTGTGAATGTTTGATGCCTGAGGCCTACTGCTTAGCAATGGACACATACAAGTCAAATAAGTCTCTGCTGTCATATGTTAAGGTAATTTCTGTAGAAATCCCCCACCTTTTACTTGCTTAACCAAATAATGAAATGCAAGTATATGCCACACATTCATATTATTGAACAATACACTCCAGGTTCAGGACTTACCTTGTAAATGCAGCAGTGGCCAAAGTTTTAGTTCAGGACTGACTCTGTCTGATGTAAGCAGTATGCAGCCAATACATGGGGAGGTAAAGGTTGTGTGAGTTACCTGGCATCAATGTTACTGTATGTATGTGAGTGGCAGGAAGGTTTTAGGCCTCTAGGTAATAAGTGAGTGTGAATGAATGTGCTATGTGTTGTCTCTTAGCCAATGGGAGGGCATACTGAGCATGCCTACGTTTGCCTACATCCACAGCAGGTGGTGGTTCCCCCTCTGACTCCTCTGCCTGTGGCTGCGGGGACCTTGGCATTGGCGATGGGATGTGTGCCCCTTTCCCTTGCTGATCTTGCTGAAGCTGTTTCCTTAGGATGATGTTGTGTAGCACGGCATATACTGTGAATATTTCTGTACATGTCCATGGATTGTATTGCAGGACTCCTCCAGATGTATCTAGGCACTGCAAATGTGACTTCAGCAACCCAAACACAATGCTCTATGATATTTCTGGTTTGAGTGTGTGCCTCATTATGGCATTCTTCCATTGGTGTGTGTGCATTTCTGATGGGTGTGTCATCAGCCACAGTTCCAGTGCATAGCGTGCATCCCTCAGTAAATAACCCTGTGGGATATCCCCCCTAGCAAACATGTGGTATAGTTAGACGGTGTGCCAGATATGTGAGTTGTGGTAACTGCCAGGGTTCCCAGCACACATGTTCAAGATGATTCCCTTGGTATTACACATGACTTGGCAGTTGATACAGTGGTAGCCCTTGTTGTTTATGTACAGCCTACCTGTTCCCTGGGTGGTGTCTTCATTTCTATATGTGTGCAATCTATGGCACCCAGTACTTTAGGGTGGTGTGCTACATAGTAGAACTCCTGCATATTTCTGGCCCTCTCATCAGAACTACAGGGAACATTTATGTGGTCACTGGCATGTTGGAGCATAGCATTCAGAAACTGGTGTAGGACCCTGAATGCTGATGCCTATGAGACTCCCAGTATGTTCCCTGTTGGTCTCTGAAAAGTAACTGTAGCTAAGATTCTAAGGGCTACACATACCTTTGTCTCCACGGGGATGGGTTCCCTCAGTTGGCTCTGGCTCTGAGTTGAGGATGGCAGAGATTGCAGAATTCCTGTAGTGTGTCCGTGACCACCCTGTAGTGCTCTACAATTTCCACATCAGGTGGGTTGCGAACGGTTAAACAGGGTCTGAAAGCCCTTCCCCTTCTCAGCCTAGGCCTGTTAGCAGCAGCATTGGCTTCAGTCTGTAGCACATACAAATGAATTAAAGCAACAGCAGCCCCTTACATTGTGTCTGTGTAGGCTCCTTTCCATGGCTGCATTCCAAAGGTTTTGGAATTCGCAACAAAAGTCAGCACACAGTCTACATGGATGCTTTATAGCTTGTTGAATATCTCCACTGTGTTGGATTGCTTGATTAGCATGAAATTCAGCTGCTTATGTTGTAATTAGCATGCTATGGTGTTTACCTTATTAGTGCAAGGTGCAGACCTCTACATGTTGCTTACTGAATCTAAATTTCATGTGCCATGCAGATGGTAAACAATGACCATGTAGGGCTTATTGAATCCCACGTCCATCTTGTACATTTGTAACAAGACCATGGAATTTACGCTGACTTGGTATGATTCTTAGTCTCCTTTTGAATGGATATAACTTTAAGGAGATTAGTTAACCATTACTTAAAAAACAAAGTTTCTTGGTTGCTTCAGGGAAAAAAAAAACCCAGCAGCAAATCTAGATGGCTTTTCCAGTTTGCAATAACTAAAGAAATATATACTAAACAACTGCACTTTGAAAATGTCTTCTACCTTGCTTGCTGACAGTGATGCATTTGAGTCTGCATCTGTACTCTCACTTATCCCAAAGGTTTTGAATTTATTTATTTACATTTGGTTACAGGGGAAGTCTGACTGGGTGAAAAACCCGTTTTCAGCGGAGGCCCGGGGAGAAAAGCTCCACATGTATCATAAAACTACATAAATACATGCTAATAAATAAATTATACAGTAATCAATAACATTTTTCAGACAATATACATACTGCAAAAGACAAATTAACAGAGACGAAGTACAAATTAACATAGATCCAGCAGGTACAGGTTCTTTTAAAGTAACAATTCAGTTAAATATAACACTATTAAGAAAGTTTAAATATAGCTATTAGTCAGAAAGAGCTAGGATAGCAAGAACAAGTAATTCTATAGACACTTTGCCTGGATTAGTAAAGGTACAAAGCCAAGAGTCATTAAGGAAACTTTTCAGGGAATTTTTAAACTGATGGGCATTGGTAGTAGTTCTAATAGTAAGAGGAAGTGAATTCCAGACTTTTGCTACATAGTGGGAATATAAGGAATCACCAGCAGTGTTGACTGATTTGCTCACTTGTAGTGGTGATTTATTTTCAGATCTAAGACTATGGTTAGTAAAATAAGGTTTTAATATGTTTAACAGAGCTGGAATTTTTTCGGCCTGATATACTAATTTGTGTGCCATGATTAGTTGATTGTATGATAGTAGTTGTGGTAGTTCTAGCCAAGATATTTTTTTTAAGGAGTAACAGTGGTGTGTCTGATGTGGACAGTCTAGCAAATTTTGCTATATTGTTATAGCACATTTCAAGTTTCATTAAATCTGCCTTTTTTAGATTAACAAGAATTGGGGATGCATACAGCAAGGTTGACAGGAGATGCATTCTAAAAATAGAAATCCTAGAAGTATCAGAAATTTTTTGTTGCTGTATAAGATACTCATTTTTTGTGAACTTTCTTGATTGTTTGGGATATATGTAGATCATGAAATCGGGGCTCCAAATGATACACTCAATACCACTTTTTAAGGTGCAGCTTGCAGACATCTTTAAGTAAATGGGCACTAATCAAAACTGTTATTTTATCATTATCAAGGTGTTACTGAACTTGGGTAGATACATGTAAAAATTAATAATAAATTATTTAGTGACATCTTCTGTGGAAAACAGTCTTCAAGTGTATTTTGTGGTATTATACGCACGTTAGAAAATTATAGGAATATATTGTGTTAAAAAAGGAGTACTTTATGTCATGGGTGAAAATCAGCTTCTGCAGACACCCCAAAAAGCTGGCCTCCTATTCAGGTGAAACCAGAGAATGCTAGGATGGCTTATCCAGACATGGGTATTGTACTATTATAAGTTGCTGCAATCAAACTCTAGCACTGAAAACTGTAGTATATCCAATGTTCTAGAATGGGCAAACTGTGCATCAGCACCCTGATTGGAGAACAAATGTTCTTCAGCATGGTACTAAAGTACAAGTAATGCCCTCTGAAAAATGAGACCACCACTTCATGGTAGTATATCAAGCTGCCGTGGAGCTTGGACTGAAAACAAGTAGCAGCCACCATTACTTTATACTCACTAAGCAGCGCTTTTGCTCTTTAGCGAGTGTAAAAAAATAAGCAGAAAAACTGTGTATGTGTGTGAATGAATGCGTGTATGAAAGCAGAGGAGACTGTGTGTGTGTGTGTGTGTGTGTGTGTGTGTGTGTGTGTGTGTGTGTGATTGAGAGAGAGAGTGACTGCAATCTTGTGTGCATAACTCTCAACTGTCCAAATTTTCGCAGAATGCCCAGAGTTTTGCCTCATATTTTTTGTCTGTTCCTCATAAAATTTATGGTTTGCTGAAGTCTTATGGTTATGGCAAATCAGTCAGGAGTGAATTCACTAAATAATAACAGGGATTTGAGTTTCAGGCTTTATATCTTTTAGAAAATGCATTGTAATACAAGACCTTATATTCTAGCAACTTTCTAAGTTTATAAGAGCAATATTTAAAATTTGTCCCTGTTTTTGGGGATCTGCCCCCCCCCCATTATTTTTGGCTTTGGCCAGATTTTTTGTGCTAAGAAGTTGAGAGTTATGCTGTGTGAGTGAATGCGAGTATGAAACCAGAGGACAGCATAAACAGTAGTATATAAACAGAGGCCCTGTAGTAAATATGAAGAGTTACTTAATGGTTACTTCACCTGAGAGTTAGAAAATCTGCTGCATCTAAAGCCATCCATTGCTAAATGAACAAAAATAAGTAACATTTTGCACTTCTGCTGATTATTTTTACTGTATTTCATAAGAATCCTCTATTATTTGTTATATTTCTCGCACTATGTTTCAATCCGAACATTTTACCCTGTTGCTGTAGTATTTCATTATATTCTGTCTGCCAGTTTTACAGGACTGTAGTATGTAGATTGAGAGGTTTCCTTGTGCTTCAGCTCTAAAAACAGCATTTTAACATTAATAGGGTTTTCTGACTGCACTAATGTGGCAGCAGTGTGCTGTAGCAAACCTGTCTGAGTTGTGGACTGTTGGCTGAAAGCTTAATGTATGTTTTCCTGATTGATCTATAGGCCTTGCTGTTTGAAAAACTTTTTTTTCTGATTCTATATAAACCCAGTGTTTGCACTACCTAAGATGCTCTTTGTGCAGTAGCAGTGCCCTGTATAGGCACAAACACTTTCAAAGTTAATATTTCCCTTAAAATAACTAATTCTGCAACCTTCCCCAGTCCTACTGCTGCTCTAAGAGCATCTGAGTTGCGTACAAAGCTGCAGTTCACACTGAGTATAGCACCCATTCGTCATCCATGTGCTATCACCCCAGTCCAGTTAAATATACCCACTCTCCTTCCAGGTTATACCCAAAGTAAAAAAAAACAAACTATGACTAGGCACTTTTCTGCTATCTCTGTGGCCAGCCTGGTGGAAATGGGCATCCTGAGGTAATGCAGCAATTGTCTCATATATACTGACAACCACTTAATCCTGAATAAACAAACACAGTATGTGAAAGATGTAGTTACATTATGAGAATTGAGACACGACTCACATACTGACAAATCAAATGACAAACAGTTATCAGCACATGCACATCATTTCCCTCATTAAATAAGGTATCGATATATAAACCCACATATGCAGTATCTTAACAAAACCTCAGAGGCCTCCTTTACACTCCCCTCAAAAAAACTACTAGCAAACAAAAGCAAGTAAACACCAATGAGTACACATATAAGTACACAAGCAGGCCCCTACTGTGCTTCCAAACATCTTAGTCATAGGAGACTCCATTGTGAGACACACAGATGCCCCCCTCACTAGGTTGGATAAAGAGGGGGTTGCAGTCAGTTGCCTGTCAGGGGCCAGGATTTACCAGACATGCAGACACTCAGGTCAGTCAACTACAATTACCAGTATGACTTAGTCATAGTCCATGTGGGTATGAATGACCTGAGATGTACGTCTCTGGACTATATGAAGAGAGACATGATGGACCTCTCTGAATACATGAGACAGGCAGTATGAGCCTCGGATTGAGCAGCATTCTACCCTCACCAAAAATGACATCACAATACAAACAGAAAATGATTGACTTCAATAATTAGCTTATCGATTGGTATCATTCCAAGGAGATACAACATTTGTCATACTGAGTTGACAAGATACGCAGACCATGCTGCTTTGCCAGAGATGGTCTGCACCTGTCACTGGTCGGCTTTTGAATAATGGCCAAGACACAGCCACCCCCATAGTGCCCTTCTTAGGCAGTGCCAAATCAACAGACCTACCAATGTAACAAATTCTTCTAATGCCAAGCTGAAGGTACTACTGCTCATTGCTAGGAATCTTAATAAGATACTGCACTCCCTGGAAGCTTTCCTTGCCCTGAAAGAATGCTAACATCTATGCAGTTGCAGAAACATGGTTCAAGGCTGTGGACAGCACCCCAGCACTGCAAGACTACAATGTCTATCACACATTCAGACGATCCTCTGAAAATAAAAAAAGTGAAAGGAGGAGGTGCTTCCATTTACATAAAAACAATCGCATCACAAGATTGGTCAAGCAGGATGCTCGCTTGAGCTACTCCATGTCCAACTGGCCATAGGCAAAATCCCCCACCATATCATCACTAGATATATGTCCCCAACCATGAAAGCCACTCTGCATACCTGAAATTACTAGAATCATTTATCATTCAGTCCAACACACTACTCCTGGGCAATTTAAACTACCCATTCATAAACTGGGAAACATACATGGCCACTAACATGCAGGCTCAGAGATTCCTGGACTTTGTCAATGCAAATGTTCTAGAACAGTTAGTCTGCACTCCTTCGAGGGGCTCAGATATCCTTGACATAGTACTCATAAACATGAGGGAGTCTTGCACTCCACCAGTGTGTTATACTCATTAGTAAGATTGGATCATAAATCAATCTCTTTTGAAATAAATGCAGTGGTAGAACTCACATCAAACCCTAAAACCCTAAAGAATTTTTAGAATACAAATTACCTTTTGATAGCACAGGTAATTTTAAGGCTCCCTCACACCCTGAAAACACAAAAGCCTATACAGAAGTATACACAAATGCCCTGTACAACCACTTAAACAACTGACAGAAACAGCACTAACTGACTGAACTAAACCCATGTCTAGCCAGAGAAACAAGTCACCCTGGTGGACCCCTGGCATAAACAGATTATATTACAGAAGGAAGAAATTCCTGTTTAGAAACAAGTGCAACAGTGCACAACAGAGAAAACAAATCCCTCATTAGTCTCAAAAGGCAAAAATCAGGAAACTAGTCATGCCCTCAGAAGCTAAATACGAGACTAAAATAGCCTCCCAAGCAAAGGATAACCACAAAGCATTTTCTAGTTATGTCCGAAATCTTAAGGGAAACATACAACAATGTGCTGAGCTGGCTGGGGATGGAACTACCTATACTCAGCTGGAAGAAATAGCAAACCTGCTGGCTGATAAATTCAGCTCAGATTACAAGCCCTCATCACTTCTTATCATTCCCCATGAAATGGACCCCACTGCACCTTTCCCTGTTATCACAAAAGAATAGGCTGTCACTGTACTCCTAAAGCTAGAAACATGGTATTAATGGCCCCTGGCAGAATCTTAGGGTGACCTAGTGGACCAGCTTGAATCTCTATTTAACCATAGTCTCCAAACAGGCTTTTTACAGTAGAGTGGAGGGCAGGAAAGCCATACCTCTGCACAAGGGGGTACCATCACTGGTCCCAGGAAACTACCAGTCCATAAATCTGACTAGCCTTGTTTGCAAGGCTATGGAAAGGACCTGATTAAAAACAACACAGAAAATCTCCAGACTAGACCCACCCCAGTCTGGCTTCATTTAGGGCAGGTCCTACCTGCACAGTCTGGTGGACTTCTTTTATAAGGTCACCAAGGCTGTGGATGAGGGTAAGACAGTGCATACCACCTACTTGACCTGGTCAAGGCATTTGATACAATACTCCACTTGGATATTATAGCTACACTCACAAAATTGGGCATAAACCTTTAAGTTACCAGATCGATAGACAAATGGCTCATGGATAGGACACATGTTATTAGAGTGGGGGAATCCACATCCAGAAAAAGGCCAGTCAACAGTAGAGTGCCACAGGGCACAGTGCTGGGCTCCCTCCTGTTTGGGGCATACTTCTCAGATGTTAAGGCAAATGAAGATGACCTTTGGCTGACCAAGTTTAATGATGATGACTGCAAGTTGCTGGCAATCATTAACTCCCCAAATGATGTTGATATCCCACAGAAAGGATTGACACAGTTTAATGATCGGTGTCAGAACAATGGCCTCAAACTAAATGCATAATAATACCCTTTTGGAAATCAAATACCACCCTGAAATTTTCAACATTGATAGCACCCCTCCCAAGAGTGTGCCCAATGGTGTGAGATATGGGTACTCAGATAGATAGTAATCTCAACTTTAACTATGATGTGGCCATGGTGGTGAGGAAACCCTTCTATGTGGCTCAACTTATTAGTAAAGGCATGGCATCCAGATCTGAGGATGTCATAATACCAATGTACCTGGCCCTCATTAGACCAATAATCGAGTACAGTGCACCTTTTGGCATTTACCTCACCAGGCACACTTGGAGTGTCCTCAGAGGTTTCTTACTAAAAAATACAGGGTATACCCAACATGTCATATGCGGAACGATTAAAAGACTTATCACTGTGTTCTGTTGCCTACTGATTACTGAGGAGTGATCTATACGTGACCTACAAGGCAGTCTCTCATCCAGCCTTGATAGATATGTTACTACTAAATAGATATGCCCACCCCACTCTCCACCTTAAAATCCCTCTCTAGCTATCAACCTCTCTACCCTCTCTGCAACAACTACTTCTATAATTATCCCACTATACCCTAATGTGACAGTCACCTACTGCATCCAATCCTCTCTCTGACTCATACTGTTACCTTAATTTTTTTTTCATATGTATTTATCTGTCAGTATTAAAAATATCATATTATTGTATTGTATGCTGTATTTCTCTGCAAATCCAATGTATGTTACCACATTTATTTTATTGTACACTGTATATTCTCAACAATCGATTATATATACTATTTTCTCTGTAACTGTTCATTGGAGCTTTTCTCCCTGGGCCTCCACTGAAAACGGGCTCTTCGTGGCCCAGTGGAGTTCTCCGGTCATCAAACTGAAATAAATAAATAAATCTGAAAAAGGACCTGCATCCAGTCGGAATTTCCTGGTAAACAAATATAAATAATAAAATAAATATTCACAGAACTAACTGCACAAGGGTTACCCACTCCAAGGATCTAAATCTGATCTCTGGCAGGAATAGATAATGCCGGAGAAACAGATACAGTGGATATAAAAAGTGTACACAGCCCTGCTAAAATGCAAGGATTTTGTAATATAAAAAATGAGACTACAATAAATCATTTCAAAACTTTTCCCACCTTTAATGCGACCTATAACCTGTACAATTCAATTGAAAAACAAACAAATCTGTTAAGGGAAAAAATATAAAAAATAAAAAACGTACAATAAGCTGGTTGCATAAGTGTGCACACCCTTAAACTAATACATTGTTGAAGCACTTTTTGATTTAATTACAGCATTCATTCTTTTTGGGTACACACCTGTCATCAATTAAAGAGACTCTGATTAACCCCAAATAAAGTTCAGCTGTCCTAGTAGGATTTTCCCGACATTTACTCAGTTGCCTGCTACAGCAAAGTCCATGGTTCAGAGAAATTACAAAGCATCAAGGGGATCTCATTGTTGAACGGTATCAGTCAGGAGAAGGGTACAAAAAAATTTCGACAGCATTGGATATACCATGGAACACAGTGAAGGCAGCCATCAAAAAATGGAGAAAATATGGGACAACAGTGATGTTGCAAAGAACTGGACGTCCCTCCAAAAGTGATGAAAAGACAAGACGAAAACTGGTCAGGGAGGCTGCCAAGAGACCTACAGCAACACTGAAGGAGCAGCAGGAATTTCTGGCAAGTACTGGTTGTGTACTTCACGTGACAACAATCTCCCGTATTTTCCATATGTCTGGACTATGGGGTAGGGTTGCAAGATGGAAGCCTTTTCTTACACAGAAAAACATCCAGGCCTGGCTAAAATTTGTAAAACAATACACCGTCTCCCAAAAGCATGTGGGAAAATGTGTTATGGTCTGATGAGACCAAGGTTGAACTTTTTGGCCACAATTCCAAAAGGTATGTTTGGCGCAAAAACAACACTTCGCATCACCATAAGAACACCATCCCCACAGTGAAGCATGGTCGTGGCAGTATCATGCTTTTGGGTTGCTTTTCTTCCACTGGAACTGGGGCTTTAGTCAAGGTGGAGGGAATTATGAACAGTTCCAAATACCAGTCACTTTTGGCCTGAAAGCTTCAGGCATCTGTTAGGAAGCTGAAGATGAAGAGGAATTTCACCTTTCAACACAACAATGACCCCAAGTATTTATTTATTTATTTAGTTACATTTGTTGACCGGGAGAGTCCGACTGGACACAGGTCCGTTTTCAGCGGAGGCCCAGGGAGAAAAGCTCCACATTAAGTATTACTTACATTATACAGTTAAAAAATATGGCATTTAAATATAGACATTAGTCCAGCTGAGGACGTAAGACAAGAATAAAACATAGATGTAAAACAGCTGTAGAACACAGTACAATTTTAAAATATGGTGAAATATACTAAACATGGTTACAAATGTAGTTGAGATTCATCAGTAAACAACTGATACAATCTGTTTTTAAGGTACATAACAGCCATTAGCAGTTGTTGCTACAAGAAGTTAGTATTATGTGGTAGGTAGCTGGGAACATGAGTAGCCAAGCTTGCTAAGAGTAGGTTGTTAGGGGGCCGAGAGAGGTAGCGGGTGGGTGGAGTGGATGGTATTAGAAGGGGGAGGGGATGCAAGGGCATATCTGGCAAGTTTTTAAGTGTGATTTTAGTAAGGATTTGAAGTGGGTGCAAGAATTTATAGAGGTAATTGAGGATGGGAGGGAGTTCCAGAGTTTGGCTATAGTGCAGGAGAATAATGCTTCTCTAGAAGAGTTATTGGCTCTTGTGACCTGTAGGAGGTTTTTTGTGGCTGGATCTTAGTGGTCCCGTGGTTATGTAGGGTTGGAGTAGATTCTGGAGGGATGGAACTTTTAGTGGTTGGTTTATTAGTTTGTGGGTGAGTGTGAGTTGGTACCATTGAATGAGGTGGGGGAGCTCTAGCCAGCCCAGTTCTGCTAGTGAGAGACAGTGGTGAGTATGTTAGTAAGCCCCTGTGGTGAATTTGGCGATTTTGTTGTAGCAGGTTTCAAGCTTATTAAGGTTGCATTGTCTAAGGTTAGTAAATATTGGAGAGGCGTAGAGTAGGGTAGAGATAAGATGAGAATTTGCTACCAAAATTTTAGCTGCTTTGGTAAGTAGTTGCTGATTTCTATATAATGCTCCTAGTTTTTTGTGCACTTTTTTAATGGTCACGGAAATGTGAATGTCAAAGTTCAGTTTATTGTCTGTTTCTACTCCTAGTAATTTGATGTGTTCTGTAGGATGGATGGTGGTGTTGTCTTTTGCTGTGATGTTAAAGTGAGAGCCGTCTAGGGTAAGTTTGGTGGGTTGGAAGATTAGTAAATTTGTTTTGTTTGGGTTGAGTATTAGTTGGGCATCGGATAACCAAGTTTCAATAGAAGAAAATGCTTCCTGTGTGACTTTTTGCAGTTCTGGTAGGGAGTGGGCTGTGCAGATGATGGTTGAGTCATCTGCATATTGTATGAGTGTGCCATGTGTTGTGGCTGAGGCTAGATTACTGGTGAAAATAGAGAAGAGTCGGGGTCCCAGGATGGACCCTTGGGGAACCCCTATGGAGACTGGTAGTGGGGGGATAGGTCGTCCTGCCAAATAACTGCTTGTTGGCGGTCAAATAGGTTATTCTGAAACCAGTTGATGACTGGTTGAGAGAAGGATAGGTTATTGAGAAGAGAGCTGAGTTGTTTGTGTGTGACCATGTCGAAAGCTTTAGAGAGGTCTAGGAAGGTAGCTGAGGAGAGATAACCTGCATTTTTATTTTGTAGGATAGTGTTAGAGAAAGCGAGTAAGGTGGTGGTCGTGCTATGGTTAGGTCAGAAACCGTGTTGTGTGTTGGAGAGGAGGTTGTTAGCAAGGAGGTGATCTGAGACGAGAATGAATGCATCTCTCTAGTATTTTGGAGTGTGGCGAGAGAATAGCTATGGGGAAGTAATTGGTTAGATCTGTGGAGGGGCCTCCTTTGTGTAGGGGAATTATGTGTGAGACTTTCCATGGTGTGGGAACATAACTTTCTGACAGAGACCTGTCAATCAAGAGTGATACGGGGTAGGCTAGAGCATCAGCTGCAAGTTGAAGGTATTCACTTGGGAGGTTGTCTGCTACTAATCTGGTGGTTTTAGGTTTAGTTAATAGTTGTTTTATTTTGGAGGTAGCATCAGGAGAGAAAGAGAAGCTAGTGGGGAGATTGTTAGTTGTAGTTGATGGTGTGGGTTTATGGGGGGGGGGGTTGTGTTGTCTATCTAGTGATAGTACGGTTTGTGTGAAGTGATTGTTGAAAGAAGTAGAAATATTTTTGGAGTGAGTTAAGTTAGGAGTGGGTGTAATTACTTTACCTGAGTGGAGGATGGAGTTTATTGAAGACCAGAATTATTTGGGGTTATGTTGGGAGGAGATAAGGGCAGACTGGTAGTGTTGGATTTTGTCCTGTTTTATAAGCTTTTTGGTTCTTTTGCGTAGTTCTAGGAATTTTTGCCTAGTAGAGGGGGTTTTGGTTTTGCACCAGTTGTCCCAGTCTTTATCCCTGTTTTTCATTTCAGACTTGGTGTTTTTTTGTAGCCATGGGGATGGTTGGGCTCTAGGTCAGGAATGTCTTATGGGGGTGTGGTAATTAAGGAAGCTTAGGAATGTTTTATTAAAGTAGTCAACTGCGTCATCTAGTCTGGTGTATTTTAGAGGTTGCTAGTTACAGTCTTTTAGGGATGAGCTGAATGAGAGAGGGTTGAAGTTAGTTTTTTTTTTGCATATTTGATGGTAGATGATGGGTTTCGCTTTATAAACGTGTTTTCTTAGTAGGAAGGTTGGGAAGTGATCACTAAGGCTGTCAGATAAGCAGCCTCCTATATATGACCTGGGGTTCTTATTGACTAGTATCCAATCAAGGGAAGTGTGTTTGTTGGAGTTATTTATCCTAGCAACTGGACTAGTTGGGTGAAGCCATGAAGGTTTACATGATGAGTTGGGTGGTTGCTAGAGCAGGATTGCCAGTCACTGTTGAAATCTCCTAGAATTAAAGTTTCTTGGGGTAGGTGGTGTGTAGTCCAGCTGAGGAGGTTTTCAAGTGGAGGGATGTTGTGGCCAGGTGGGAAGTAGCAACCTATTATGTTTAGGGTTTTATTTTGGTTTATTTTAAGGTTGATATATATTATTTCTTCCTTACCTATTTGGGGAGCTGTTAACTTTAAGATCTGTATGTCTAGATGCTGCTTAAATATTATAGCTATACCACCTCCTTTTTTGTTTAGTCGATCTACTCTTAGTATATTGTAACCGGTAGGGAGCATCTGCTCATTAGTAATGTGTGGTTTTAACCATGTATCTGTAAGGATCACTACATCAGGGGAGTAGAAGTCTATGGTGGCATGGAATTCATGCACCTTGTTGCATATACTTCTAATATTTAGACTTATCAGAAGGAAGTTGGTTGGCTTTCTATTGGCTATGATTTGGGAGAAGATGTGGTTTGTAGTCTGATTATGAGGGGAGGGGGTTGGAGATTGAGGGACCCGGATTGGGATGGATGTCTCCACTGAGTGCTAGGTTGGATATGGATGAGATTATTAGTTTTATCAATTTCTGTATATCCTTGCTTATAAGGGAAGTTTTTTGATTGTGTTCTGTGGGTAATAGGTATGCTGGTAGGGTTATGGTAGGTTGTGTGGTTGTTTTTAGTTTAGGTATTGTGGTCTGTAGTCTTTATAGAGGGTGTATTGGGAAGGTTGTTGACCTGATGATAGATTAGTAGAGTAGAGGTGGGATATGAGTGGTGGTGTGTGTGGTGGTACAGTGGTAGTGGTTGAGTGCGGGAATGGTGGGGGTTTGATAAGAGGTGATGTATGCAAGGAGTGTGCATGCAGTGAGTATAGGTATGGTGTGCTTGTACATATTAGCTGAGTATACATCCAAGTGTACATCCAAATCAACAAAAGAATGGCTTCACCAGAAGAAAATTAAAGTTTTGGAATGGCACAGCCAGAGCCCAGACCTAAATCCAATAGAAAATCTGTGGGGTGACCTGAAGAGGACTGTGCACAAGAGATGCTCTCACGATCTGACAGATTTGGAGCCCTTTTGCAAGGAAGGAAATATTGCCAAGCCAAGATGTGCCATGCTGATAGACTCCTACCCAAGAAGACTGAATGCTGTAATTAAATAAAAAAGGTGCTTCAACAAATTATTAGTTTAAGGGTGTGCCCACTTATGCAACCAGCTTATTGTACATTTTTTATTTTTTATATTTTTTTCCCCTAACATATTTGTTTGTTTTTCAATTGAATTGTACAGGTTATAGGCCACATTAAAGGTGGGAAACATTATGAAATGATTTATTATAGTCTCATTTTTTATAACATGAAAACCTGGCATTTTACCAGGAGTGTGCACACTTTTTATTTCCACTGTATGTGTCCCATAGATTGCCCCTCTTCTGGAACAGGCTTCCTATTTACATGAAGCAGAGCCCTTCCCTGACCATCTTCAAGCACAATCTGGACCAATGGTTGGGAAATCACCAATTTACTCCTGGGGTTGTGTCCATGTCCCTTATAGACAGAGACAGTCTGTAAAATTGTCAAAACCTCTCTTACTGACTGTTAACTTTTCTGTAGGGATAGAAAACCGAGTAAAATATGGGTAAAACTGACTAGAATTGTAAGGGTTCTTGAGCCGTTAGCTTAGTAATCTCCTATGAACATCTTCAAAATAATGAATATCCTTTTCCCCACGCAGCATCCTTGACATCCTTCTCTTAGTGATTATCCTAATTTTCACTCAGAATTTTTATTGGATAGCTCAGAATGTCACATAACCACCCTCTCTCTTTCATTTTCAAGCCACCCCATATATCCATCCATCAACAACTCCTTTTTCCCATTTTTGCACATGGGATTGAGGTGTCACTTCAACAGTAACAATCATCAATTTATTATTTTTATTTTAACATTTGTTTACCAGGAAAGTCTAACTTGGAACAAAGCCAATTTTCAGCAGAGGCCTGGGGAGAAATGCTCCAGGCGCATGCCTTTGTAACATGGGAGGAAACTAGAGCAGCTGAAGGAAACCCACATGACTGCAGGGGTGACATGCAGACTCTGCACAGAAGGCACCCCAGCTGAGACTCGACCTGGAAAACCTCTTGCTGTAAGGCGACAAAGCTACCACTGCACCACTGCATCGTCCATCAAGAGCCAAGGTTTACAATGCCAGTTGGCTAGCATACCTATCTATCTATATATATATATATATATATATATATATATATATATATATACATACACATCTATCTATATATATATATCTATATCTATATATATATATATATATATATATATATATATATATATATATATATATGTATATATATATATATATATATATATATATATATATATATATATATATATATATATATATATATGAATATGGGTCTGCTTCAGAAGACTAAAAAACCAAAAGACTGAATCCCAAAAGACTGGAAATTCAAAATACTGAATGACGGAATGTGCCCCTTCTCCACTGTTGTGTGATTTTGGAGTTGGTAGATATAGTTAGCAGAGCGTATTGCGGTGCAGGTCCCCACATGAGGGGTACAAGGGGCTTGTCTCATGCATTAAAAATGTGTTCAGTATTTTGAATTTTCAATCTTTTGGGATTCAGTCTTTTGGTTTGTCAGACATCTGAGGTAGACCCCCCCCCCGTGCGCACACACACACACACATATATATATATATATATATATCTCAACCTGTAGTTTTTTCTTTCTTCCTCCTTTCCGACTCTATCCAGTCAAGCTCTGTCTTCCTTGTTTTTTGTTATATGACTTAGTTTTCAGGTTACAATATACTGTTTTAGATTAGAGTCCTCAATCCGGCTTCTTTTATGTCACCATATAATCTGATTCTGCTAGTTCTTTTCACTCGGTTTTAATCAAAAATATAACCCATGTAACTCACTGGCTATAATGTTATCTAGAGAAATACACTGGTGTCTCATGTATCCAGTAAGATAGATCAAGCCATAACTCCCCAACAGCAAACTGAATAAGTCAAACTTATTAGAATATGTACCTGCTGAATCAGTGTGAAGCATCTAAAATGAAAACTTTTTTTTTTCAGTTGGCAACCCCTGTACAGTCTACCTATATATAAACTCCATGGCTGCACAATTCAAGTGGAAAAGAGAAAAACCCAGTAAAGTTAAAAATGCTTGAACAACTGCAATCTCACAATAGAACCGGTATACTTAAAAACTGTCTGGGATTTATGATGATTTGGTAAGTTGCCATTCACTAAACAATATATATTCGGGTACCTCAGGGACAACAAAAACAGTGGTATCATCATTCTGACAACATGAATTCTTCAAACTAATATAGTTATCCTTTGCATACCACATTTACCTAACAACCCTTTAAATTTACATCCTACGCCATACCTCTTAACTTCTTAGAGGAAGAAATCTGCAAAAAACAATAAATATTGGGGGGCCAAGGACTCAAAAATAGGGACACTTTTTAAATGTTGCTCTTACAAAATTAGAAAGCTGATAGAATAACATGTTTTGCATTAGTATGAAATTTCTGAAGGATATGAAGTCAGTAAGTCCAATGTCTGCTACTATTTTCTGAGTTCAGTCCTCAATGATTTGCCAATCATGTTCATAGGTTAGCACTAGGCTAACTACCCTTGTGAGCCATTGTAAGCCTAGCCAATTATCCGTTGTGAGACTCAAACCCTGCACCTTGTGTTTATAAAGCAAATACCTTAACCATTAGGCCACCCTCCCTATCATCATCATTTGTCAGAAAACTACAATTTATGAGAAACAGACCAAAAAATATGAAGCAAAAATCTGGACACTCTTGATATTTGAGAGGTATGCCCCACACTTTGCTAGTTTTGTTTATAGTTGGTTTTAAATTACAGTAGATAATTTTATTCTTGCACATTTAGCCCTAATCACTTTTATCTGGTAATAGAATATCACTGAAACCTCTCACTCCAAGAAAATGATTACTGGCTCATCTTCATGAATCATTAACATGACCCTTGGCCTGAACCCCTTAAAATCCTCCAGCAGTGCTAGGAATCAGCTGTCTATGTCTTTCAGAAGTAGCAAACTGCCACCTAAATATGGTTCTAGCACTTTATTCTTTTTCATTATCAGTATATATCACTATATAGGTTCATAGGTGTATACTAGGCTAATGGCCACAGAGTCTTTACAAGCCTAGCCCATAGGATTATCCTGGCATAGTGCCACCCGACCTTAGTTTCCAATGCCTCTGTCACTGGGAGCCACTGGAGTTATCCCCGAGGTGAATTTTCTGTTTCCCATCCACTCGTCAAAATTTGTCTTGAAGAGGGTCAGCGAGGTACTCTGCTTGACATGTATGGGAATTCTATTCTACAGCAAGGGCAGTCTCTTGGTTATGAACGTGTCCCTCCAGCATATTCTGTTAACTGCGGTAATGAGGTTGAGGTCTCTGGAGTGTGTGGTGCGGAGGGATTGGGATTTCTTTAGATGCAGTATTTCTAACAGAGCTGGGTCAGACATGGCTTTGTAAATCAAGCAGAGATCGTCTCTAAGTAGGCGATATGAGACAGAATAGTTGGAGTTTTTTTGAGTCTGTCCATACAGAACAAGTGTTTAAGGTCTAGGATCCTCTTTGTGAGGTACTTTTGCGGCCTCTCCAGTTGTTGCAGGTGTCTAGAGAGGTACATGTCAAATAGGGCATGTACTCAATGACTGACCTAATGAGGGAAGAGTAGAGGGAGACAATGACCTCTTTCTTCCTGGATGCAAAACCCTTGGTAATGAGATGTGCCACATAGAAGGACTTTCGGAACACATTGGCAATGTGGTGATCAAAAGACAGGTTGCTGTCAACCTGTGTTCCCAGATCTCTTATAACGCCTTCTGTGTTTAGTGGACTATCATCAATGTGGTAATTCATGGGAACCGGGTTTTTCCCAAAGGGAATGATGACACATTTTCTGGCATGGAGTTTAAGGCCATGGTTCTGACACCAGTCAGTCTCAGTGATGCCATTCTTTAGGATGTCAACATCACCTGGGGGGGGGTTAATAATAGCTCCCAACTTGCAATCGTCTGTGAACTTTGCCAGTCAGAGTCCCTTCGTGTTGGCCTGGACTTCAGAGAAGTAGATACCAAACAGGAGAGGACACCCAGGACTGAACCCTGTGGGACTTCACTTGTGACTAGTCAGCAGTCTGACTTGGAGTCAGCTACTTTCACACTGTGGGTTCTATCTGTGAGCCAGTTTGCAACTGACCTAGTGATATAGGGGTTGATGCCTAGCTTACTGAGTTTTTCTATGATTCCTGAGTGGGGAATGGTATCAAAAGCCTTGGCCAGATCAAGGTAGGCTGTATGAACTACCTTGCCTTCATCCACAGCTCTGGTGACTGACTCAAAAAAGTTGACCAAGTTGAGCAGGCATGATCTACTCTTCACAAAATCAAACTGTGTGGGATCAAGAGTTTGGAGATTTCCTATATCCTTGTTTATTAGGTCCATGATGATGAGTTCCATTGCTTTCCATATCAGAGTCATCAGGCTAATAGGGCGATAGTTCTCAGGGTCTGTAGTCGCTCCTCCTTTATGGAGAGAGATGACTGTAGCAGTGCACCGTTCGGTAGGGACAAAGCTTGAGATGAGGCTGTGATTGAACAGGGCACACAGGTGAGGTGCCAGATCACTCTGTAGTGCATGTAGAACACAGCTAGGGATTTTGTGAGGTCCCATAAGAGGCTGTATTCTTGGCCTTGCACAGTGCAGTTTTAACCTGTGCAGCAATAATACTGGGTGCCTAGCAATCTACTGGTATTGTGATTGGTCCTTTGGGGGAGGAGGGGTAAAGTTGGCACTGAATCTGTCGGCCAGTATACTGGCAATATCTGTTGACTCTGTATAGGAGGTACCATTGTGCAGTAGCTCAGAGCAAATCTGGGTATTGCTGTGGAGATTCTTTACATAACTATAGAAGGCCTTATAGTTGTCTTTACTATATGCTGCAATTTTGTTTTCATAGCTAGCTTTAGAGGATTTGATGAGGGATCTCAACTTTTTGTTGAGGCTGATAAGGGAGTTTTTCCAGTCTTGGGACTTTACCTTATTCTGCATCAGTTTCCTCCTTCTGTTGTAGAGTTTGTTTATGACAGGGGACCACCAGATTGGCTTCCTTTTTTTGGAGGAGAGCGTCTTGGTTCTATTGGGAATGGCAAGATCCATGCATTTGTGCACATGTTCGTACAGTGCATTGGTGTATGATTCGGTCATGCAACTATTCTCCATTTGGATGGATGCCATGAAGTTAGCCATCTCTGTTATCAGGAGCCCAAAGTTAGCTTTGAAGAAGTCTTTCATGGTGGTTACTTTGCAGTGTGGGGGGGGGGGGTGGATTTCCAAGATGATTAGTTTGTGGTCGGATCTAACCAGGGAGGAGCTAACTATTGGTATAGAGCAATGGTCGCTCATGTTAGTAATGACCAGGTCAAAGATGTTGCTACCTCTAGTGGGGGTAAGAACGATCTGGTCCAAGGCATTGGAATTAATGAACTCCAGAAAATGTTGGGCAAGTGTATTGGTACACGAGTAGTTTTCCCAGTTAATGGAGGGGTCGTTGAAGTTGCCTAGTAAGAGTGTGTTAGGTTGGACCCTAATATTCTCCAGGGTGCTTAGGAATGTGGAGTGTGAGTCTTGGGGCATGGTTGGGGACCTATAGCAGGCTACGACCTGAATCACTGTCTTACCCAATGTTAGCTGCACCTGAAGTATCTCTGATGCATTATGTTGGGTTACCAGTCTGGAGGTGTGCGCTTCCTTTATGAATATGAAAACACCACCGCCTTTGAAGCTTTGGTCTAAGTTCTGAGGCCGAAAGGTGTGGAATGAGTTATAGCCTGGTAGTCCAGGGGTGCTTTCTGCTGCCTTGAACCAGGTCTCTGTTACAGCACAAATGTCGATGTTCTCCATTTTAATGAGTGCTTTGAGCATGTGCATTTTGAGATTTAGACTTCTAGCATTGAGCAGCATGACTCTCAGATTGCATTTGTTTGTAGCTGTTATGGTGGTAATTTGGTCTTTGGAACACCACCTAAAAAAAGGCACTGTAGGGGTGGCAAGAGCCTTGGCCAGTATCCGGAAGCCCAGGGGTGACAGATGCAGGCCATCTATCAGGCCATCTCTGATTCTTCTTGCAAGAACTTCAGTTTGTGAAAGAAAAAAATAAGACAGAATAAGCTGCAGTCCATAAAATTTAGCATTCCCTCTCTCTCTCTCTCTCCCTCTCTGTCTCTCTCTCTTGGAAATAACAAAGCTATGACTTTTTCCCTGAAAGGGTAAGTCACAATGCTCAAAAGCCTTTGTAAAAACTTTCCTTAGCTCTTCTACTGTCATCTTCATGACTTGTCCAAATGGATATTGTGTATTTATATTTACCCACCAAGAAAAAATACTGCTTAAGTTTCTAGTGGTATTAAAATGAACATAGCCAAAACAGAAATATCTGAACATGAACTTTGAAAAACAAAAGTCAGCTAAACAAAAGAAAACAATACTTTTTTGACAGTTGGCACATAGGTTAAGGCTCTGAGCTGTAGTTCTTGTGGTAAAGGGTTTGATAAGCAAGTCACTTAATCACCTAGTGCTTGGGGCAACTGGGAGATTGGGCTAGGCTCCTCAAGGGTCACCTTGGCTTAAAGCCTAGTAAGTTATCTATGAACCTATAAGGAGAAAGTCCTTTACTCTCTCTCAAGGGGGGGGGGTCCTTCTGATATATACATCTACTTATTTTGTTCCATCTCTAAGACTGAAACACTTTTGAGGAAACTAATAACTTTCAAGCAAGGTTACCTGTCCTTCAAGTAGAATAACTATTATAGTTGGTGAAACCCCATTTAGAACTTTCATGTTCAAAGACATCTGCCTTAAAATATCTACTTCAACAATATCATACAGGACTGTGCTTAGCTTCTCCATGTACCTGCCTCCTAACACACAAGTCATTTCTCATCATACTGTCTACCAGGGTGGTTT